>NC_060284.1:2331308-2386308 GCF_021613505.1 Equus quagga | reverse complement strand
GGTGAACTTCAGCGAACTGTTCCAGGGCTCTCTGACTTAGTCCTTCAGACACACAGAGGTCAACAGAACCTCCTTCCAGGGCTGTTTCAAGGACAAAGCAAAACGACATGAGAAGGTGCTTTGCACTGGGCCTGAGTCATGGTAGGAAGTCAGTAAAGGGCAGCTCTTCATGTCAAAGGAAACCCCGACAGCCATGAAGAAGATGGCTGCTCAGTCTCCTGAGCCATGCCAGGCCTCGGTGGGAGGCCGGAGCCCCGCTCCTTGCCGACCGAGCAGAGGAAGTGTGCTCCCATGTGCATCAATGAGCTGAAGGTCAGGAGAGCCCCCAGCCTCGTCTGTTTATACATTATACATTTCTCTTGTTATTATTCAGCATTGACTGAGTACTTCGAGTCTGCAAGCTTTGTATGGAATGCCCCCACAACTCTAGCTACCTGCAGGCTGGAGGAGCAGGTGTGGCGAGAAATAAGTGAAACCAGAGGGGAGGCCTCCAGTCCACACACCACCGCCCTGAGACCTTCTTTGGGCTGAGCTAGCAGCAAGGAGCAGGAAGGGGTCCTTGTGGACGAGCTTTCAGTTCCCTGAGGGCAGGCACTGCGCCAACCCCCTCACAGCCACTCTGCCGGTGCCCAGCGCATACCTAGCCTGTAAACATCTGTTCAATGAATTTGTTGAATAACCATTTTTTGGGAGGAATGAATAATGTGAAAAGTAGCAAACACTCTTGTGTGTGTGCTTACTGTGTGTCAGGAGTTATTCTGAGAGCTTTACACACATTGATTTTATTTAATTCTCATAGCGACCTATGGGTGAGGCAGGTACTACTGTTACTGCCCTTTTCCAGAGGAAGGAACTGAAGTACAGAGAGGGTAAGTAACTGGCCCAAGGTTGCACAGCTAGTAAAGTCAGGGCAGGAGTCAAACGCTGGCCGTGTGGCTCCAGAGTGAGAGCTCCGGTGTGCTCTCCCCGTGAGGACTTTCGGCAGCGGGACCTGGATGCCTGCCTCAAGCCGTCAGATCACACTTTCTAGCTGTCAAAGTCCTGCTTCTTCATCAGTCAGTCACCCAGATGTCAGACGGGCCCTGGGACCCTCCTCAAAGTTACGAACCAGCAACCCATCATCCACTTTAGTTGTCTGCGCTCCTCCTCCCCCACTAGCTGTCAATGACCCGCCTCGACCGTCCCCCTGTCTGATTTATTGTCCCTGCTCCATTTGGGGTTTCTCCACTCCCCCCAAAATGCGGATGACTCAGGAGCGGTCATCTCGCTATCTTTACAATTGTTTATCAAAGGTCAGGAAGTTCATTATCTCTGTTCCCCCCGCCCTGTAACTCACCCAGGGGGCATTGTTAGCCCCATTTTACAGATGGACCCGATGAAAACACTTGCGGGGCATCACTGCTGGTGTGTGGCAGGGCCTGTGCTCAGAGCCTGTGGGCCCAGCTTCGGGGTCCAAGATCTCCTATTCCAGGAGGTGACCCCACTTCCATATGCACCTGTTGTGAACTGCCCCCCAACACCCCTAAGACAGTGAGGCAGCCAAAGCTTGGGGGCAGGTGAGGGTGGAAGAAGCCCGACACTCCACATGGGGCTCTGTCAGGGAGTGTGGGGGGATATCCATCTCCTGGGCCTGTGGTCAGCCACAAGGGTAGAGACTGAGGAAGCAGAGATCCGAGCTGAACTCTGAGATTAAAAAGGAGGCAGTAGGAACAGAGTGATCACGCTGTGCCTGTGTGTTAAACGTATTTCCCCTTTGTAAAAAAAAAAAAAAAAAAAACCTGTGGAAGTTATGTTTCTACATAAAGGCAGCCTGTGTTTCATGGCTGTTCTAATTTATGGGCCGTACATTCCTGTGATTGTCTTCAACTGAAGAGCCAAGTAAATAATCATCGCGAGCCACAGGTAAATCACTTGGAGGTGAGCCGCGCCTGTCCAGCCTCCAGAAACGGCACAGGCGTGATTTCCTAATTTTGCGGATTTCTTCATCTGTGCCCTGGAAGCACCTTCCCTGGTTGGCCGGGAGGTCTGATCCTGTTTCTGCTCGCATCCTGTAGGGTGACGGCAAGGCGAAGCGCGAGGAGTGTTTAGAGCATTTTCAGATGCCCCTTCTAACGCTCCTTCTCAGTTCCTAGGAATGATGCCATTCCCTTCACTTCCACAAGTTTTTATCCAGCTGCCAAGTGAGATGGAAAAGGGAGGAGGTGGGAGGAGTCAGGGCAGGGGAGCGGGGGGACCACACTCTCATGTTGCTGGGGACCCGGTTTTTTTTTTAATTTTGATAAAATACACATAACGCAAAATTACCATTTTAAGTGTACAATTCAGTGTCATTAACTACATTCACATTGTTGTGTGACCATCAACCACCGTCATCTCCAGAACTTTTTCCTCTTCTAAAACTGAAACTCCGTTCCCATTAAACTCTCACTCCCCATTCTAAACCCCCTGGCACCCACCATTCCACTTCCTGACTCCGTGAATGGGACTACTCCAGGGACCTCATAAAAACAAAATCCCACAGCATTTGTACTTTTGTGACGGGCTTATTTCACTTAGTTTTCAAGGTCCTCCAGGCTCATCCACACTGTAGCACAGATGATCTGAACCAATGGAAATACGAGATCTCCTGTAAGTCAACCAGAGGGGCAACTTGTATTCACGTTTATCTGTGGTTATTTTAAGGAAATTCCAGCGGAAGCTGCAGCGGGCAATCCAGTGCACTGATCGACTGATACTTTGTGTCAGGCCCTGCAGGGTGAATGAAGCCGCAGAAGATGCCACTCCCTGAGGAGCTCAGATCCAGCACAGGAGACCCAGGGAGCAGATTCAAATCCAGACGTTAAGTGATAAGTAACTTCAGAGTACAAATAAAAACATAATCAGGAGTTTAAGACAGAGAGATCATTTCAGACAGACGTGATTGGTGAAGAGGTGGATTTTAGTGGGACTTTGAAGGGTAGGTTCAGTTCAGTACAAAGGAATGGGGCAGGAGAGAGAACATTCCAGACCAGCTGGGAGGGAAAGCACGTTCAACGGCGAGCAGACCGCGTCTGTCCGGGACCCTGTTCCGTCTCCAGGGCCTGCGTGACTCCAGAGGTGCACTGTGTGAACGAATGACGCAGAGCCAGGCGGCGGGGAAGCCCCGGGAGGATTCTGGAAGCTCTGAGTAGACTCTCTTGTGTGAGGGGGTCCCACAGGGCAGTTGGGATTTAAAAAGTGTTGGTAGAGATCAGAACGAAGAAAACTTTGACTGTCCGACTAAGGAGCGAGGACCGTATCCTGAGGGAGGCAGGGCGGCATTGGCGGTTGACGGGGGGGAGTTGAGAGTGATAATTCCTCATTTCTACTCCTAAGTGTTCTTGAAGCACAAGACCCCGGAGAAGCGTTAAGTGGCGATAGCTGGACGAACGTTAGCAGGATCTGAGAGTCCTGCTTGGACTTGTGCGGACTGGGCAATGACTCAGAAGAATCAGGGTTTGGAAGCCTTTTAAGGTGGCATAAGGTAGAGGATGCTGGCAGCCAAGAGGCCAGCGAGGCCAACATTCTAGTGACAGCTTAGCTGTTGAGATTAAGGAGGAAAAGGCAGACCTTGAGGCCATGGTAGGAGAGAGGATTATACAGTTTAGGGACCTTGAAATTCCCTGAGGAGAAGCAGAAACCAGAGGCCATGACAAATGTGAGGCCTGAGTGGCCAGCAAGGGAGGTGTTAAGGAAAAGGAGAGAAGTCAGTCTTTCGCTTTACAGAGTGTGAGGCTGGGACGAGATGCCAGCCTTCCACATTGGGAAGAGAAGCAGAGCTCTAGGACTAAAGAGCTGGGGAGACGGTCTACAGACAGGCAGATGCACACCGTCTCAGGGCACAGCAGTGACGGTCAGGGGAACACCAGGACTCTGGAGGGGAGAGCAGAGGACAGGAAAGGAAGGGGGGGTGACTGTTTACATTTAACAGAGAGTCGCTCCAACTGGCTTAAACCAAAAATGGGCATTTCTTACGAGATCACAGGGACATTTCATGGAATCCACGAGGACGGCCAAGATGGGCAGAAGAATGGACCCAGGAGAGCTGCCCAGAGCCCCAGATCACGCTCTCGTCCTCGGTCCCTCCCAGGCCACCTGCGCTCTCCTCTCCACCTGTCCCCCCGCCGTTCTTTCCTCCACACAGAGCACTGCCCCCACTCCCGCGGGGATTATCTGCCCCCAGTTCAAAAGACCAGCAGAAGCCACCCAGTATCCAAATATCTGGGGGAGAACACACGATCAGCCTCTTGGATCAGGGTTCCACCGACTTCCACCTGCTGTGGGCCAGGGTGGAGCCACACAGAGCACGTGTGGTCCCTGGGCGCGACGCGTGTGGCCAGGAGGGCAGCTGTGGAGAGCAGGGATCAGGCTGGCAGAGTCCATGGGGGACAGGGACAGCACCGACGCCGTCAGGAGTTGCAACACCTGTCTGGCAGCGAAGGCCTGAAGGGACCGTGGCTGTTTCCATCCAGAGAAGCAAGGCCCAGCAGCAGGAGAACAGCCTTCCCACAGCGGAGGAGGGTCCCGTGGACTGTGATGACTCCGCAGGCGACAAGCGGCTGACCCCCGGAGGACAGCATCCATCCCACCAGTGACAGCCATCACTCTGCAACGGGCTGTCTGTGAGTGCGGGGGCCTCCCATGGGGCAAGGAGGCTCCCACCGGGGCGAGGGGGCTTCCAGGGGGCGAGGGGGCTCCCACGGGGAGAGGGGGTTCCCACGGGGCAAGAGGGCTCCCAGGGGGCAAGGGGTGAGGGGTGAGGGTGCTCCCATGGGGGCGCAGGGGTTCCTACGGGGCAAGAGCGAGCAGAGGCCTGTGGTCTCTTGGGAGGAGGTGGACGGCCAGGGTCTCCAGGGCTGGGGGGGCCGCCGCTTCAGATGACCTCACAGGCTCCTTCTGATGCTAGGTTCCCTCGCTATTTCCACTGGGTCACCACCTCCAGCCCCCGCCCTTCCTTCTCCCCTCCTTTAGTTTACCAGCCACGATCCGCAGGAGGGGCCGTTATCCCAGGGCTTCAGGAAGTCCAAGAACGGCCTGCAATTGGAGGCAGAATTGTGGGAGGAGATTGAAGGAAGGTCTTATATGTAGATTTTTCCAGAGGGGGTTCAATCAAGGAGACCATGACCAAGAGGAGGTTGACAAACTGTGATTTAAAGAGAAGAGACTTGAGGCAGTTGACAACAACAGAGAAACAGAGACAGAGGCAGGAAACAGAACTAGAAAAAGGAGAAGTCAAATACGTTTAAAAACCAGGAGGGTCTATGCAGATACTATGATTAAACTGATTAAACTTCAAGTTTGATTGCGAGCTTCCTGGCGGCCGGAGAAACCTGATGTCGTCTGTGTGGCCACATGAAGCAGCAGGTCCTCAAGAGAAATGAAGCTACTTCTAAGGCGGACTTCTGCAGGGAATTCTCCCTAAGCAAAAGCATCACAATAGTAAGTCTAATAATAATGAGTAGTAATAATGTTACTACTTATTCAAAATCACTTTGTGGCAGGCACCACGCTGCATTATATTTACCATTTCATTCAGTCTTGACAGTAATCCATTGGGCAGGCACTATTTTTAAGCTCAAGTGATTGGCGAGGAGAGTGAGGCACAGAGAGCTCAGGACACTTGCGCATATTCTCACAGCTGGTAGGAATGATAGAGAAGGCACTGCTCTGTGCCTGCTGGACTCCAGGGCCACTCTTATCCACTGTAAATAACAAAGATCTTTAAAACGGAAAGAAAAAGCAAGGAGGGAATAAGAAAAATACCAACTGTGACCAGTTCCCTCCAGCAGGTTTTAATCTAGCTGGGAAGAAAGACACACAAACAAAAAGTTAAAAATAATAAGTCGCTACCATTTTGAGAAGCTCCAATGGGCTGAGCTTTATTTTAATGCTTTATATGTTGTCTCTTTTGATTTTCCAAATAACCCCAAGAAGTGTTTATGATTCTCCCCCTTCCTCACTTTTGAAGAGGAGTGCTAGCTGGGTCAAGCTCAAACATCTTTGCCTGGCTTTCAAAATCCTGCATAATTGGCCATTTCCCAACCAGTGTAACCTCGCGCAACTGCCCCAAAGGAGGCAGCGGTACCAAATGGAAAAGCACGGAATTGCAGACTCTGCCATTGTCTCTCTGTGGGGCCTTGAGTGAGGTGCTTAACCTGTCTGAGCTTCAGTTTCCTCACCTGGAAAACACAGATAATGATCACTACTTTTCAGGGTTGTGAAAAGAATAGGAGGTTTAAGAATAAGAGCGTATCGTCCAGCAGAGCACAGGGCCATCGGAGGGAGCTGGGACTGGGGCTGAGGGCGGCTGAGGGAGTGGTGGACCTGTTGATTTCTTCATCCAGTCGGCAGACACCAGAGATCCAGAATGAATGGGACGTGCCCACCCTTAAGGAACTCACAGTCCAAGGGGGCGGCGGGGCAGGGGGTATGTTTCAATAAAGACAGCGCCATGCATGGTGAGGGGTGGGTGGTGATGAAGGCCTGGATAGACTTGCAGAAGTGTGAATAAGCAAAAGAGAAGGAGAGCGGGACATTATATGAACAAGTCTTTATTGGGAAAATGCCAGGACTTGGCATCTGAGTAAATTCAGGAGTGAAAGAGAAGATGGAGAAAAGTCTGGGGGATGGACCTTGTCTGCTTGGGGAAGTTGGTTTGCTTGGGATGTCTTGAGTCTGTGGCAGTGGCGAGACATCTGTGTAACGAGTATCCAGTTGGCAGGGACACAGACAGACACGGGAGTGTGAGGAAAGATCAGGAGATCTAAAGTTGGGAATAAGAAATAATGATGTGATCACTGTAATCGTGAAAATGCAGAGCTTTCTGAGGAGATGTGTTAGACAGTAGAGGAGAAAGGCAATGAGCCAGCCTTGGAGGCATGAGGACAAGGGAAGGGCGCAGTCGGGGAGGCGGGAGAGGCCAAAGGCAACCCAGAACAGGGCAGGACCCAGGAGTCGTTGATGGAGAGCCAAGAAGAACAGGATTACCCAAGAAGTTTTTAAAAAATTAGAATAAGAAAAGGCAAATTTCATTCAGCAATAAATCAAAAGAGCTATCGGTAAAGAAAAAAGCCAGGCTGCAGAGGGTTACGGAAGCTGCTGGTGAAGGTGAAAATGGAAGTAGTCGGCATAAGTTGCTCACCTGAGAAATTCTGTGTGAAAGGAAGGAGAGACACAAAGTCCTGGGTAAATGTTCCATCGGGGTCAAGTGGGCGGATCTTTTCAACTGGGAGAAATCTCCTCTGAGAACCAGGCTACGCACGAGAGAGGCTTTGATGCGGGGTATGGAATGTGCTAGAACCTGCGCTAGGTGCACTCCATCTTCTCACAAGATTGAATCCGAGTGCTTCTGACTGGAGCAGACAAAGGAGGGGTATTCTTAATCCTGAGCAACAAGCTGAACTTTGACAGTGTGAACTGTTGGGGCAAATCTTCATAGTTCTTTGTCTCAGGACAGAACAGAAGGAGACAGGGAGCGTGCTGACCTGGGGTTGGGGCTGACACCTGTCGAGGCAGGCACGAGAACTGGACTGTGGGCAAGGTTAGGCGTCTGGGCTGGAGGACCAGGGCTGGGGGGCATGGGCGCAGAGTCAGTGGAATGACCTCGGTGAAGCAGGAGGTTTGAAGGTTCTGGTTTAACAGACGTGCAGGAGAAGCGGGGGAAATGACAGGTGTACTCACTTCCTGGGGCTGCCTTAGCAAATCACTACCAACTGGGTGGCTCAGAACGGCAGAAATTTCTCCTCTCATGGCTCTGGAGGCCGGAAGTCGGAAATCAAGGTGTTGGCAGAGTTGTGCTCCTTCCAAAAGCCTTAGAGGTGACCCTTCCCTGCCCTCTCCTCCTTCTGGGGGCTCCGGACATTCCTAGGCTTGTGGCTGCGTAATTCTAATCTCTGCCTGTGTCTCCACACGGCCCAGATCTCCCTCCACATTTCTCTTATTGAGGACACTTGCCATCGGGTTTAGGGCACACCCAGATAGTCTGGAATGATCTCATCTCGGGATCCTTAAATTAATTGCATCTGCAAAGACTCTTTTCCTAGATAAGCTTGCACTCACTGTTGGAGGCGGATATATCTTTCTGGGGGGCCACCATGCAACCCACTGCAGCAGGCAAGCAGGTTGTGGTTAGAAATAGGTGCCTGCCTACAGGAGAGCAGAGTGCCGTGTTCCTGGAAGTGGCTCTGCCCACGTGTGGCACACGTGCCGATGGAGGGTGCAGAGGGCTCAAAAGGTCACGTTGGTTGGGTATCGTGATATTAACACTTGCGACGGTTGATCTCAGGGGCTGGCTTCTTCAAGGAGGATGGATGCAATGGATGGAGCTGGGTGCCCAGCTGCAGGTATTTCTGTACAGTCAATGAATTCTGGAAATCTGTTGCCAAGGGTGGTAGAGACCAGTTACCAAGACTTTGGATATTGGTGAGAGAATGGCACTTCTCTGGATCTGGAAGTGGCATGAAAAACTAGGAGAAAGCTGACCTTCTTTTCTATCCCACTCAGCCAGGGAGCCTGAGACCTCTGTGGAAAAAGTCAGGTTTTGTTTTTTGGGGTTTTTTTTTTTTTGGTGAGGAAGATTGGCCCTGAGCTAACATCTGTTGCCAATCTTCCTCTTTTTGCTTGAGGAAGACGGTCCCTAAGCTAACATCTGTGCCAATCTTTCTCTATTTTGTATGTGGGATGCTGCCACAGCATGGCTGACAAGTGGTGTAGGTCCACGCCTGGGATCCAAAACCCAAGCCAGGGAGGCGAACCCCAGGCTACCGAATTACAGCATGTGAACTTAACCACTATGTCACTAGGCCAGCCCCAAAAAGTCACTTTCTTTCTTGCTTCTAAGATGCTACCTTTGGTTTGTCTACCCTGAGGAGGAAGTGTTTCTCTCTCTCACTCTCTCTCACTCGCTTTCTCTCTCTTTCAAAGTAATCTTCAAGCCAATGGAGGACAGGCCAATTGGATTTCAAAATTTTTACCCTTTCCCTTTTTAAAACCAAGATGCTATTTTCTCTTTAACGTTTCTGGAATTTTTTTCTTTCAGATAGCCACATCTCCTGCATCTACCCCTAATAGCTTGCACGAGGGCAGGGACCATGTCTGTTTTGTTCATTCTTGCCTCTCCAGAGTCTAGCCAAGAGCTCGATCAGTGGGTGTTTGTCAAATGAGTGAAGGAACGAATGGATGAATTTGTAGATGAATGTACATTTCCCTAGTTTCATATGCATTAAAATCACCAGCAGGACTGCCCTTAGCAAGCATGGAAGAGGTGGGACTGGACTCACCGGGTCTGGGCCCCGTCCTTGAATTCCCGTCCCAGCATGGATGACAGCTCAGTGCTTCATCACTAAGTACAGCCTGTTCCATCCAGGGCTGCCGAGCTCTTCACAAGCCATCTGAGCAGAGGAGCTGGTGTGAAGGTGACACCCGCCCCTGCCAATGTCATCTGAGGAAATACCCATCTTCCCTAAGTGTCTCTCCTCCTGCCTCCACATATCAGTGCGCTGTAAATGATGATGAGGAGGGTTTGTAAATCAAGAAAAAGGCCCTGCTTTCAAGCGTGCCTTAATTAGGTAGGATGGATACAGCCTCCTAGTTCATTTGGACGGGCCGGTGGGGAACCGTTCCATCTCCTACGTGTCCCCACCTGGGTCCTGCAGTGTTCCCGGGTGACTGCCCTGGGTAAGGAGTTTCTAACGTCTCCGTTTCCTTCTCCTGAAGCCAGCACTGAGAGGAGTGTCGTGCAGCTTGAGTCTGCTGCTGGGTTTTAGGAAGAGGCTTGGAGATTCAATGTGGAATTAAATTTTCTGTTTATTTAGTTATTTACACCTGACCTTGTTCTGAAAACAATTCAAGGTTCCTTGTAAGATTTTATCAATTAGGTCAGGAAAAGATAAATTATAAATAGATGAGAAAAAAAGAAGTAGGATTTGGAACCCAAAACTGAGCCAGGAGTGAGCGTATAACCCAGCAATGAACACTGTGAAGTTCTGCATACTCACGGTGCAGGGTGGGGGGCTTCACGTCTGGATCTGAGCATCCTGACAGCCCGTGCAAAGAGGAAAACATGCTCAGTCATACAGTTTGCAGTGTCCATGAGCCAGCCTGCCCGTGGGCCCGGTTACTTAGGGGAAGCCCGTTAATCCTGACCTGAGACCAGACAGGAATTTCTCTCAGGGTCCCTCACCACGAGGGCGCTCTGGGGTGAGACGAAGAACGTGCCGATTAAACGCTGCACAGACGGCGTATTCTACCTGGGACTCAGGAGCAGCTTCAGCATTGACATCCCACCAGAGGGGAAGACTGTAAAAGCCACTCTTTGTGGCTCAACATGATACAGCCAGTTCCCTGCTGGCCTGGCTTGAATCAGGAAATGACTTTATGAGGCTAAACATGAATATGAATACTAAGATACTACTAAGAGGCTACTAAGACTTTATGAGCCCCTGGCCCCGAAGAGGAGACAGTTTAATTATGAAAAGGGTGACGGAGCTGTCAGAAAGAAATGGCATTCTCCATCTAAACCGTGACGTGTCGGTCTCGGGTCTGGGTGTTCTGCTCTTTCTACAGATCTCTCACTGGGACGGAAACCTCAAACAGAGACGGGCAGCGCCGTCTCACGGAGTGCGACGTGTCTCACCGTCGTGTTCCAGTCCACCAAGCCTTTCTGCACTGCCGTGACGGCCCCAGCGTGCGTTGTCATGACAGAATTACTGAAAGTCAAAGTGCCAAGGAGCCCGGCACCGGTGACCCAGCGGTGGAAGGGGACACGCGGTCGGAGAAAAGCCCCTGTGAGACCCCTCACACCTGAACTCCGAGACGCTCCGATGCGGCCTCCTCACTGGGCTGCAGACACACCTGTTCTCGCTGCTGCCCACACACCCCAGGCACAGTCCCCGTGCCGCCCCTCGCATGCACGCCCCTGCAGCTCCTCCCTGTCCTCCTCTAGCGTTTTGCTCAAGTGGCACTTGATGAGAGAGCCTCTCCTAACTCCCTCGCTCCCCCTTTCCGTGCTCCGTTTACCTCTGGAGAGCTCGTCCTCAGCTGACCCAGTGTGTGTTTGTCCTGTTGGTTTATTGTCCGGTCCTGCCGCTGGCATGGAAGCCCAAGAGGACAGGAGGTTTGTTTCCTGTCATTGTGTTGAAGAGTTTGTGGCACGCTTGCTTGGGGTGAAGAGTGCGCAGCACCTAGTAGATGCCTAGTGAGCCTCAATCGAGTGATGACTCTGTAAAGAATTTTCGAGTTCTCTGAAATGGTAGAGTCTGGACAATCTTCCCAAAGTCTTAGAGGACTGACCCCTCAGACCCCAGGGATTCAGACTATGAGAGAACACCCATCATACGAGGAGGTCCGTTGGGACAATCAGTTCAGGGAGTGAGGACAGGCTCAGCCAGCTTTTGGGACCAGCCTGAGGCCTCCTCCAAGTTTTAGAGACCAGGAAGTCAAATCTCTAAACTGACTACAGGCCTGCTATGTGCAAAGGCCCTGTGCTCACAGGCTGCCCTGATTTCCCACACGTCAACAATTCCTTCCCCCTTCCCAGACTCCTGCCTCCACAGCCCAGTGTCCAAGCTCACTGTGGCGACCCAGCAACAGCTAGATGCTGATGCTGCAGCTGGGAGGTCACACTCAGCGGGGGCAGGGGATGCAGGAGGGCCCGGGGACCGCCAGACTCTTCTCTGCCTCTGTGGTGCGGAAGGTGAACAAGCGACCAGGTCCTGGGGTCCCAACCTTAGCTGACCCCATGACCTAGGGAAACGCGCTTGGCTTCTTCATGCCACTTCCCAGGATGCGGAGACCATCAGTAATGTTCCCTGATTCACAGTGGAGATTCTTAATGGAGACTCACATAGAAACCTGTTTGGGAGGGCTGGGAAGACCACGGTGTTGGGTTGAAGCATAACATTTGCCATTTTTGTGTGTCAGACAGTCTGAGAACAATTCCACATGGTTCGTTAAGAAAATGAGAAGCTCGGGTTCCAGTTACACTGTTGTCCGGATGAGTGTGTTTTTCACATGCGGGACCAGGGGTCACTGGCCACGCTCAACTTCTGTGCTGGGCTAGGCCCCCAGCAGGCAAGAACTACCAACGCTGACGAGGTGCCTGCAGTGTGGGAAGCTCTTTCACTAATACCAACTTATTTGATCCTAAAGTGGACAGTTACCTCCCACATTCATCTCAGAATCGACTAATATACATTAGACATCTTCTAGTTTAGGAATCAGTCAGAAACTATGGCCATGGGGCCAAGTCCACCTGCAGCCTATTTCTGTATAGCCCAGAAGCTGAGGATGGGTTTCCAGTATTTAAAGAGTTGTACACACGCGCGCACACACACAGAAGAATGCATGACAGAGACCACCTGTGGCCCGCAAAGCCTAGAATGTTTACTAACAGGCCCTTTACAGACAAAGTCCGCCGACTTCTGCCCTTGATGCCGGTGCTCTTCACATGCTCAGCCCATGTGAGTGTGGGACGGCCCTTCAGCTTCAGGCTCGGTGGCACTGGTGCTGGTGTGGCCATGACAGCCAGCAGAGAGGTAGCGTGGGAAGCAGAGGTCTGGTCCCCTCTCTGTTTCTGTTGCTTGCTCTGTAAACTGGGACAAGCCCCCAAACTCTCTCGGGCCAGCCGCTTCTCCATCCAACAGGGCGCAGGAACGGAACTGCCTTGTACGGTGAGTCCATGAGCTCATTCGGGCCCAGACGTGAGGACAAATTTTCCAGTTTGAAAGCTTTTTAAAATCTTGATGACCCAATCACTTTTCTTCTCCTTGTAAATTTAAAGATAACTTAAAAATGCTAAAAGGACATGAGACGAGGTACAGGGAGGCAAGGAATCGTGAGGGAATAGGGAACATATATGTCAGACAAGAACTCAAGGGGTGTCATCTCTGTCTTAGGTGACAAATGTAGAGTTGCCATTTGGGGTCCAGGATATTATTTTTAAGCAGAAAGTAGTTTTCTATGTTTGAGCATCCAAATGCAAAGAGAAAAATACCAGCACTACAGGCCAAATACCAAGAGGGGAGGGGATCCAATTTTAAAAATGTTCATGGCAATGAAAAACTATAACTTCCAAAGGGAACCAATTCATTGAGGCCTTAACATTCATCGGCTGGGAGTGGAGGGGCAGCGGGATGTGCCGCCAGAGCCAACTGGGGAGCGGCAGGCCGGGAAGGTCAGCGCCAGCCCGGGACGTGCACCCCCTCGACTTTGTTAAAATGATGGTATTCGACAGAAGTTACATCTGAGGTCAAGTGACCGCAATAACAGGGACAAGGAGCGCTCTCAAATCATTCTCGGGGATGAAAATGACATGAAACTGACATAATATCTGAGGTGAGATGAAACTCAAATCCTCGGCAGCTGAACACTTCACCTGCTGATGGGCAGGCTGACCCCACCAGCCTCGCAATCACGCCGCGCGGGGAGGGGGGCGGCATCTCCAGCAACACAGGGCGCAGCTCTGGCGTTTTTGGGGAGGGAGAGGCTTTGTCTCTGCTCCTGAGACGATGTTGTTAAAAGTTTCAATACTCAGCTTTAAGCCTTTCAAATCAATGTCTTATTAGAGAGATTGGATTCCACCCACATGCGTGGGATCTCTTCCCTTATGTAATTTTTCTCCATTCTAGGTTTTTCTTGGCTAGCATTTTCAGCAGTAAAATGTGTGTTTTAGTTCAACGACTATCTTGGTGTTATTTAAAGATTCACCTCAATTCCGCTCAAAGCATAAGGATGATCTCTAATCTGGGTTAATCTTCTAGCTTCAAAACTACATGGCGGGAAGGAAGACAATGATAAATTATAATCTCTTTGCCCCCAAATAACACATGTGAAAGGAGGATGTTCTGGATGCTGTTGAATATATTAACCCATCATAAAGGACTTCAGAAAAGGGAGCCTAAACTGCATTTGAATTTAAAGCAAGTATTAAAATTAAAAACCCAAAAGGATAAATATTACACTTAGTCATGTATTACAAAAAATACTTCACGCTCTATCGTCTGCCCTGTAATTGCTCTCATATGAGGCTCGGTCTGGTAGACTGTACTCCCATCTATCGGTATGTTTGAAAGAAGTCCTGGTGTGTGTTTGTGTTTTCCCTGAGAAGAGAGAGGGTGAGTCAAGGTGTGGCCCATTTGCATAAACACAACCACTCTGCCTCCACAGTATGCCCAGGTCTCTTTCCTGCCAATGCAAGTGGGCGCCCCACAGCCAATAAATACAGTTGTCAGCAAGGGATGAATCAGCATGTATTGAAATCAAAGACAGCCACCAAAGGCTGCATTCGTTCTGTTCCTGGGACCTGTCAAACCACAGGAGAGGCTGAGCATCTGACCCTCTTCATCCCCAACATTGCTCCACAAGGGACCCTTCTGTCACTATTCCTGCCACTTGGCTTTCAAAGATGCCACAAAGCCTAGGGCGACCTCTGCTACATTTCAGTGTTGTTTATTGATTTCTGACCCAGTGCTTAATAGTTTTCCCAGTGCCCCTGAATGGCTTTTGTAAGCAATGGGGTTTGTACATCTCACCGATCAATACCTTTTATATTTACAATAAAATTGAAACTGCTTCTGCTGGGGGCGCAGCCCAGCATTTGTCATCCTTCAGCGAGGGAAAACTATGTCATTATCTGAATTAAAACATTTATTTCTGATTAAGAGAGTGTCCTATCTCATTAATTTTTCCCTTTCCAATAGAATGGGAATAGAACCCTATTGATTTTTTCACTTTTACACATCTCCACTGCTGGGGAGATAATTGAGAAGTTAGCCAGAATAAATGAAGTTTCAAGTCTGGTGGGCCAGCCAATACCTTCCAAATTCAAGGTGTTTTTATGAAGCTGGATTTTAATTTGTCGGCAAGCTGAAGCAGTGGGATTTATTCGACTGAGTAAATTGGATTAAGGGTAGAAGCGGCTCGAAGCCTGTCGGGGAATGCTGAGGACCCGGCTCCCCCCGGACATCAGAGCTCTGTTTCAGATTTATGCTAAGACAGCCTCCAAATTGCCCTCCTTCAAGGCTCCCGACTCGCCCCAGGAAGTGTGCATCACTGACCCAAAAGCCTATTGACCCGTGTTTCCCTTCCTCGCACCCAGCGCCTTAAAAACAACCAAGATCCAATCAGAGGTTGAACTAGACCTTCGGATTGTCGGCACCAATTGATTGCACTTTATTAGAATAATGGGACTAAATCCAAGCTTCATTAAAAGGAATTCCCTCTGCTTGGAACCCTTTTTCCTGAAGACCTTTCAATTACAAGCCCTTATGGCACACATAGGGAATCCTGCTCACTTTGATATTTTTCTCATTAGGAATTAACAGTCATTTGTTCTTATTTCCATATGCAAAGCCCAAGCCTTGTCTGCTCCTGGAGAGGACAGAAAATGCACCGTCTCTGGGGTTAGACGGAAGCAGGGGATACAGATAATGTAAAGCGTAGCTATCTTTGTTAATGTCTTAATTTGTTACCTTCTCTGTAATTTATTTGTCACTGGTCCATTACTTTTAACATTCACTTCTCTGTGTCTTTATTCCCTCTAGGAAAGAACAGGTTTCATCGTCGCATCACAGGAGAGTAGGAACCGGGTTAAAACTAAAGATCTTCCAGGTTACAGCTAGAGATCCTTCAGGGGAGAAAAATTTACTAAATGCCTTCCCTGGTGATCTGAAAATAGAGACCTGGCGAGGGAAGAGCTCATCTAGAAGCGGGGTGAGAACTCTAGTTCACGTTTAGAACGCCACAGTTTGAGGGGAATGTGAAGATCGTTTCCTCCGGGAAGTAAAAGGAAGCTTTGAAAATCAAGGGCTTTATTACTACAGGAAAACTTCAAGCTGGATTTATGTGACATAGGACAGCCCGAATTTGGCAGGCATGCTCTTTGATATATATGTACGTGCATATATGTATATGTATAAACACACACACACACACGTCTGCAACCAAAAGGAAAAAGAAATAGCCAAGAAAGCACTTCAAGAAGGCTTTCGTTACCAAAAAAAAAAATAAAAAATTCAACACAGCAGATTAAAAATGCTGTGGAAGTGAAGAACTTAATTTCTGACCGCATTTTAATGCATGGTCCCAAGTACCAAAGTATGCAAAAGGTTGGATACATTCATCAAGGACAGTCCTGTTTTCTCTCTTTACACCAGTGAGGAATTACAGGATTACCAATGACCTTCCTCCCAATGAAGCTCCGTAATTATGGTCATTTATTATACAACCGAGATGAATGGGTGGGATTTACATAGAATAAAAATATTATTTAACAGCTGCGTTATTGATGTGTGAAGTGTAATTTTAATTTATTTAAATGCTATAAATATATTGGTAATGTATTCTTTTCAAATTAACCTCCTGGACCACACACTGGCAAAACTTCAATTAATATTGTACTAAAATCTATTTTCTCATGTTGTGTGGAACTGTGTATGGCTAAAAATATGTCTTGCTATGATGCCTCGGCATACATAACCAATGTGTTTTACTTTTCTCCTTGATTCATGATTTCAATTTGAAATTGAATTTCAATTGGAATCATTTAGGAAAATATATCTTCCCTCAAATAAAGGATCCCTATTTAAATTTAAAATTGTTTTTACTATAAATTATAAATGCAATGATTTGAGGGGAAAATTCTATATATTTATGTTCATTCAGCATATCACAATATTTTCAAATACTTGGTATATTTCTGTTGAAATGATAAAATGGGAAAATATTTAAGCCAACAGCTCTATCTGATTTACTTAGCATATTAGCATAGTCTCAAAAAGCCTGCAAAGAAACCACTGCCTGTATATTATGTTGAATCGCTTGGTACCAAAAGCATATTGTATGTCTATATGCAGAGATGGACTTATGTATTTTACTTCTGGGTTTATCTCTTTTGTATTCTGTCCATTTGCCCCTGGCTGTCATTATTCCATGCTCATCGACAGAAGAGTTATAGTTTGCAAAAACCTATCAGGTAGGCTGGACACTAGATAATTGAGGTGATGATCAACCCCAGCAAAAGACAATTGATAGTGATGGTGTCAGAGGCTGCCCCTAACAGGATCCTCACCCTCTGTCTCCTTTAGCCTTTCTTGGGAATGGACCGAATACGGAACAACATGGACACGGCAGACGAGCATCCGGAGACCGGATGGCAGTGCATAATGCTTCCTGGAAGTGCCATAGGATGGGGGTGTCTTTCGACACTGAGGCGGGTCATTAAATAGAAGTGTGAACTATTAAGAGATGATCTTGACCCTTCGTACATTTTTATCGGTCAAAAAACATTTGACACCACTGAACAGCCTACCACAGGCACAGGGGGAGAAATGCTTTATTGTGGAAATTTGTACTGCGTTCTTCAAAACAGAAGAATTCAGAATATATGCATTTCTCAATTCGTAACAGTTTCTAGCACTCCCAGTAATTAACACCAGTTGTACATTTAGTATGCTCTGGAATGATATTTGTAAACGAGATGGTTGACCAACCTTAATAAGAACTTCCTAAATTAAAAATAAAATTTGTAAATCACATTTTAAAATCATGATGATTTTCAGTTGTTTTATGCCAACACGATTTAACACAGCTTTTCCTAGGAGGCTTTTCAAATCCACTGTCAATTCTATTAAATGCAGGGATGTTTTGGGGGTGAAGGAGATTTCAGGGTGTATACAGAAAACTGTAAATGCAGATGTTTTGCCCCAAACTGTGAGGTGCCTTCTAGATTTTTGGTAGGCAGTTACTCTAGCTTCCTGGGCTGTCTTCTCTACTCCCTGCTCATCTGTTCCTACCTTTTTTCTTTAAATTTAGGGACAGTCACAATTCTTATACCCTCTACCTTCCCATCCATTTTTAAGTCTAAATACTGCACATTGTAACACCTTAATGCAGGGACAAAAGCTAACGCAGCCCCTGACAATGGACTTAGACCAGAAAGGATGAAGAAAGTCCTAGTTTTGCATGGCTATTAAACACCCTATAGTCTATATAAAAATATGCCAAGTTGAGGCTTAATAGTAATAAAATGGAATGGGTAATGCCCTCGATCCTGGCTGAATGAACAATGCCCCCTGACTGGGTAATTGACAAACTACATACTGTAACACACCCCAGAATGGCCCTGCTTTTTCATTATGTTGAACAATAGGTTAACTAGGTAACTCGGCACTGGGCAAAATTACTTCCACTGACTTCAAACCATTTTCTTTTCTCCTCAAGCTACTGCTCCCCATGATGTCTCGGCTGCTTCTCCCCAGCAGGGCGCTTTCAAAGCCCGTTACGTGCTCGCTCAGTGGTGCTCAGATCCGCTCTGTTTTACCTTTCCCCGGGGTCAATTGCCTTTGGGAGGGAACCAATATAGATTAACAGGAAAGATATACTGCTTGATTCTCGGCATTTAGAGAGGCCTTCAAACGCACACCAGCTCTTGCAAGATTGATGCTGATTCCATCAGAGTCTCGTCTGCAATTAGTAAATAGTTCTCACTTCTGGAAACTTAGTCTTTTTAGACAAAACGAAAGCAAAAGGCATGTCTTTAAAGCCTTAAGAATGTCATTCACTTTCTTAAATGCTAACGGATCGGGTCATGTTGTCCTGGGGACCAAGGTTTCTGGAGTTCATGCAAAAATTTCCAAAGCATCTCTCTTCTGGCTTCCTGTCGGCATGAGTCAGCGTGGCCAGCAACATCTCCACACCCTGAGCTAAGCTCCACCGGTGCCCTGCCACCCCCTGCCCGCTGGGGAGGGGAGGCCATGCACTTAACACAGGATATCGACTGATTTATAACAAAGTGATAGATACAACTATTGTCATTGGAATTACACTGAGTTATAGCCACATGGTTTTCTGTTCTACAAGCCACTCCCCACATGGACCATAACTCAAAGCCTGAATGACAATAATACTATCTATGAAATTTATATTCATGATTATAAATTAATTCTTTTTTTGGCCGGACCACCAGGAGCATGGACTTGTAATTTCCAAACAGCATTTATGGCATTAACTTGGGAATACCATCCATCAAGTCTGATGACAAATGTGGAGGATGATGGTCTTGCCCGCCTCTGGCTCAAGCGGGAGCTGTGTTAGAGAGACTGTGGGACGGAGAAGCCGGGGTGGGTGCCAGTCTCCTCTGCGGCCTGCTTCACAACAGTGACAACGGCAAACTGTGGAAACTGTGGTGACTTTTTGCAGAAATAATCGAGATCCTGCTGGTAATAACAATAGCTGCTGTTTATGGAGACCTGCTACACTGCAAGTGCTCTCTACCCATTATCCCAAATCTGCCAATAACCCAGCAAGGTGGGTATTATTGTACCCATTTTACAGACAGAAAGACTGAGGAGCAAAGGGGTTGAGTGGCTTGCCGAAGATCACAGAACCAGCACATCAGGATTTGAATGCATGTCTCTCTAACTTCAAAGAGCCGGGAGTTTCCGCAGATACAGGGTTTCAAGATTGGATTTTCAAAGTACTGTACAGAGGGAACACCTCCAACAACACCAAAAAGCATCTTGATAGTCATTCTAAATAACTGGGAATAGTGGGACCTCTAATAAAATGCCATCTTAGTCCGGGGAGTTTAGCAGAGCAGCAGTAACCAGCTTAGGTTCTGGGGTCAAACTAACCTGGGGTCAAATCCTGGGGCTGCTCCTTACCAGCAAGGCACTTAACCTGGCCGAGGTTTGGTTGCCAGGCCTGTAAACCAGTGGAGGGAGGGCTAACTTGTAAACACCAGGTTAGATGCTAGTTTTAATGATAGAGGCTATGTCCGCGCAGGCTTCCACGACAAAAGTCAGTGTCCTCTGACCACGCAAGTGGACTCCTCCACGAATGTCTTGAAAATTCTGGAATTCCACACTGCCTTTGCCCTCGAGACCCTGGAGGACACTCAGGGCTGGCGGCAGGCAGGAGATGAGCACACACGCACCCTGACATCCTCTCCTAAGGCCCTCGGCTCCGCGCTGGGCAGCGGCTGCCTCATCTTTGAAACAGGAGCGTGTTCTTGACTCGGATCCCACAGCGATCGCTGCCCCGCCTTCCCAATCAACATGCAGAACCAGACCCAAACGCCCGACAAGTCTTCATGTGACCAGCAAGTTTCACATTGTTGGATTACGAAGCAAAAAGCTGAAAATAAGCACAGAGACGGTTCAGGGCCCAAGCCGCTCTGTGGGAGCGGGTGGGAGGAGCAGAACAGAGCGAGGGTCCTGCCGGGAGGAGGGGGTGGGCATGGGACCATAGAGTCAAACCCCCAGTCCTCCTCACTCCATCCCCTCAGGGCCACCCCTGCCCCAACCCAGTAAGCCATTCTCTGAACTCCTCGTGCTCCCATGTGGCTCAGCTTCCTCCTTACCAGAGAGCTCCCACCTTTCCCACCACGGTTTACAAACACCGCTTTGCAGACACGATTCGGTTGATCTTCCCAACACCGCTCATGTGAGGTGCCGCATGCCCGTGCTTCAGAGGAGCACCCTGAGGCTCAGAGGGCGAACTTGCTCTTGGCCTCACTGCCAGTGGGACCCACACCACGGCTGGTTGACTCCGGAGCCCTGTCCATTTACTCAACCTGTCCCCATCCTGCGGCTCCACGTGGCCCAGTAAAGACAGTCACTCATGTTTGCTGAACTCAACAGAGTCTGCAGTGTAGATGCTGGGAACACAGGCTCTGGAGCCAGCTGCCTGGGTTTGAATCCTAGTTCTGTCATTGACTGGATGTGGACTTGCACAGATAATCTCTCTGTGCCTAAGTTTCCTCGCCTGTAAAATGGGAATTAAGTGTGCCTGCTTCCTACAACTGCTGCAAAAATTAAACATACATATCGATATTTGTAAAGCACTTGGAACAAGCTTGGCACATAGTAAGTGTTCAATAAATGTGGACTTAAACCAAGTTTGGCAGGCTGGGAGCTGTTACTCACACTCTGGCTCTCCTCTGGAGTCCTGCCCTCCTCCCCACCACCCCCTCCTCCAAGACCAGCCTCGATCCCATTTCCTCAAAATCGCTCTCCCACCCTCCCTGCCATCTGTCTACTCCTACCCACATGCACTGTCCACGTCAGTCATCAGGGGCACTGGCCTGCCCGCTTGCCTGTAGCCATCTATTTCTATTTCATTTTCTCGCACATTTACATGATTATTTCCATTTATATAACATGTATAATGTTATGCATAATTGTGTACACAATAAGTACCTTTACAATCATATGTGATGTTATGTTATGTAATAATATATATAATAATTTGTATTCATTATTTCCACTTGTATATTTATTTCATCAGGTCTTGGGTTTGTCTTTGCTTCTGTTTCCCACAGTACCTAGACCAGAGCAGATATTCAACAAATGAGGCTGATCTGAAGCCCAGCTTCCATCGACAAAGCCAAACAAAAGTGAGGCCCAATAGTTCCCACTTCCTGCTCAGTTTTAGAACGCCTTCTTTCATTCTTCTAGAATTTATTGACTTCTGTGTTTCAAGAAGGCATCTGGCAACATCCCCCCCAACGTTGACACCACTCACCACAACAAGACCCCTGGGAGCTTCCCTTAGTCACCTCCTCCCCAGCTGTGAGCCTGCCCCCTCCCCAGATCACTCTTTCAGCTCGTAGTCTTCTGTTTGCTTTGTTGGCTTTTTTTTAAATAAAAGTTTTCCAATCTCACTCATTCATTCAAAGAATAGTTATGTCACTGTCCTGCTTAAAATTCTCACTATGAGGCCGGCAGGTAGCATACTGGTTAAGTTTGTGTGCTCCACTTGGGCGGCCCAGGGTTCAACGGGTTGAGATCCCGGGTGTGGACCTGCACTTTGCTCATGAAGCCATGCTGTGACGGTGTCCCACATTCGAAGAAGAGGAAGATTGGCACAGGTGGTAGCTCAGAGACAATCTTCCTCACCAAAAAACAAACACACCAATAAAAAAGCAAAATACCTCTTCACTGGCTTTCCATGAAGTTCAGGATATGTATGAACCCGCAGGTGATCTTCTCCTTTACATGCAAACTGGGGGACTTCTGAGGTGAAAGGGTGCTGTTAATAACGGTGCCCACAGCAGGTGTCGACCACAGCTGTCCGGCAGACTCCTCCTGAAAGGCCCCGAGCCCTGGCCCTTCCCTGCCCGTCTGGCCCTCCACACTGCCCCTGCTCACACTACACCTGTCCTTTCAGTTCCCTCCGGAGTCCAGTTCCTTCTCAGGCCCCTCACCCTCCCTTCCCTCAGCCCCCTCTCCCCTTTCCTACCTCCTGCGCCTGGTCCTTCAAGCCTCCTTGTGGTCTTCCCGAACATCCAGTTGCTGGCAGGTCCCTGTCCTTGACTCTCATACCCCTACTGTATTCCTCCCGAGCACCTGCCCAGGCTCCCTCTGTGCCTGCTCTCTGTGCTGTCTGTGCCCAGGGGTTGGTGGCAGCAGGCCCACGTGTGTTCTGTTCAGTTCTGTACACGCTCCCTGCACGTGGCACAGGCTCAGGGACGCTCAGTAAATGTCTGTGAAATGTTTGCATCCATCCATCAAGCATGCAATCCGTCAAACATCTACTAAGCTCCTACTGTGTGCCAGGCTCTGTGGTAGACCCTGGAAATACTGAAGTAACAAGACAAGAAGTTCAGTCCTGGATGATCAACAGACATGCACACAGAAGAGCTCCACAACAACGCAGAAGGGCTGCACTGCGGAAGAGCACCAGGCTGGGAGCAGAGAGAGGAGAGGCCTTCACCTCCCGGGGTCGCCCCAGAGGCCAGAGGCTCAGGGCTCAGTGGGTGGGTTGAGTCCTCAAGGAAAGAGAAGGTGGAGGTGACAGCATATGCTAAGAGAAGGGGGACAATAGGAGATTTGATGAGGGAGGTAGTGGGCCCGTGTGGGGAGTGATGGAGAGTGACAGTGACACTCCTCCAGACCAAAAGCAAGGAAGCACCCGGTCAGCTTCCTGCCACGAGGACGACCCCACCCCCACACAGATGACAGGGGACACTCAGGGCGGCTCTTATTACTCTCCTATGTCCTATCAGGCCCTCTCTGATGGTGGCCAGATGGCCTCCGTGTCCCAGGAGGTGGCTTTTCTTTCAGGTCCCCACTGGCCCTGATGTTGTCTCTTAAACCTGGGGACAGCCCACTCTCTGAGCCCCCCATCTTACACAGCTTCTGGGCAGCTCTCGCCTGCAGACCCCTCCTCTGGCTCACACCTTGGGAAGCCGCCTTCCCACCTTGGAAGACTCAGGTTCAGGGACCCGTTCCATGGAAGGCTTCCTGCACGGGTCTGAGAGGCTGTACCCGAGGCTGGAGGACCGCTCGGCCCGCTGTCCCCAGCAGGAAGGCTGCTCCTTCCACAGTTGTGACCCTGCCAGGGACCTCGGGGTGGGGGCTGGGGACCAGCCAGCCCCTCTCCTGGGCTGCCTTCTCAGAGGGGATTGGGGGAACTGGAAAGAAGGTGTGAAGCCCGGCCACATGGGCTGCCGCCAGTGGGAGAAAGAGGCTGGCCAGAAGACGCTGGAGGGAAAGAGCCGGAAAAGAGCCGTCTGTAAGACAAAGCCCCTCAGGGAGGGCGGATCCAGCAGAGGAGGACTAACCCTCCTTTGGTTCACGGAGGTGGCTCTTTCTCCTAAAACTCTGCCTCTGGACCGGGGAGTGCTGGTCAGCCGTGGGATGTGGGACCCTGCCTGTCCCAGGGAGCTTTCACGCCTTCGCGCTGCTGAGGGCAACTCACTACCCAGGCAGTGATCCAGAGGTACTAGAGGGGCCAGCTGCCATGCGCCCCTCTCTGCAGAGGCCACCCTTGAGCGGCAACGATAGTTCTACCAAGCACCCGGGCAGGTGGGGCACGGCCTCTGCACAAGTCCTTCCTGATGCTCACAGCTGAGGTGCACGATGGTAAACAATCAACCAGGTTGTGTGGCAGACGTGCCTCATCCACTGGTGAACCCATTTCCCTCCCTGAGAAGGACAGGGGACAGGCTGGAGTCACGAGGGGTTCCCACCTGTGATGGAACGGGGACCTGGGTGTATGTGGCCGCAGGTGCTTACCCAACTCTATCCAGACACCAGGACGGTCTGCGGGGAAGAACGTGGGGCCCCGTGTGCAAGCTCGGGCCAGTCTCCCGTCGTTTGAAGTGTGCCTGCTCGCCCATCGTGGCCTTACAGAGGGGCCGTGCGAGTTTACAAGCTGGGCTCCCTGCCGCCCCAGGACCGAGCTTCTCTACTTCAGTGAGCACAGAAATCACGTCATGGGGCTTGTAAAATGCAGAGTCCCAGGCTGGGCTCCGAATCAGCAGGTCCGTATGAGCCCGGGAATCTGCCTCCCCCACCCCCACCCCGGTGATTCTGTGACTGATGAGAGAGAAGGCGCACAGGAGTCCTGGCTGGCAGGCAGCAGTGCCTCCAGGCTGCTTCCTGGGGGACGAGGACAGGGAGGGCGTGGCAGGACCCAAATTCCCAGCCCAGCTTCCCCCAGAACGCTCTGCTTTGATCTCCTTTATACACTGGGGTTTCAAGTAAGATTTCGTTTGAAGGGGAATCACAAGACTCAACACTGAAACAAAATCATTTAAAAGATCCCCGTGCTCATGCCGAGATGCTTCTGGTGAGCTGCAGGTGCCCTCCAGACATGAGCAGTTTTGGTCAGACCTGAGCCCCCTGAAACCCTCAGGGAACGAGTTGTTCTGGAAAGATTAATTTCCCCAACAGCATTAAAACTTTTATTAAATGTTAATCGTTTTGTGGGGAATATGTTACACTCTCCCCTGCCTTTTAAACCAGAGAATGAAGAACATAATTGAACTGTTGTTTGAAAACTCAGGACCACGAATTGGAAATTGTGTGGCCATCCCAAAGGTGAGTCCTGCTGAGCTTGGCGGGAAAGAAGATCCAGTCAGTCCGCT
Source organism: Equus quagga (assembly GCF_021613505.1). NCBI lineage: Eukaryota > Metazoa > Chordata > Mammalia > Perissodactyla > Equidae > Equus > Equus quagga. The sequence continues at coordinate 2,361,422 of NC_060284.1, read as the reverse complement.
CTGAGTCTCCAACAGAGGCCATGGCTTGTGCCCATCGAGGGAAGGCGGAACAGCGAGGTGGAAACAGGAAGGCACCTGGGATCCGGGAGGATGGGCTGCAGGCCCCCTCTGCCACCCATGAGCCGTGGCACCCAGAACAAGTCCCCTGCCTGGGCCTCACTTTCTTTACCTGGGAGGTCAGAGGTCAGACCAAGCACTCTCCAGAGTGGGGGCCGACTCTCTAAGGTGGGGGCCAAGCAGGTGGGGCTGGTGGGACAGGACAGCAAAGGCCCTTTTGGGGCACGGCCCAGTGCCGCGTCAGCAGGCTGCCGATAGCAGGGTGAGGGCCCACTGCTAGCAGGTCCTCTGAGTTTTCAGGAAAAGCTGAAAATCTGGATGTTTCTGTGAAATCTGTGGGTTTCTTCAGTGTTGGCATCTGCGATGGATCGGGTGGGCTGGCTCTCATTTTCCATCCGACTCTCCTTCTGGGAGGCCTCCTATCCGTCAGAGACCAGAACTGAAACTCCGCGTCTCCCAGAGTTGGGGTTTGGATGGGAACTGGTTGTGTCCATAACATTGGGTGATAGTTTGAAAGGCCCAGTGAGGCAGAGGCTGTCCTTTGAGCCTGGGCCAGAGCCCTGGCTGTGAGGACGGCTGGATCGCAGGCCCCGCAGAGTTCCTCCCCGGGCACCTCTGGGCCAGGGCCACGTCCGGCTCCCACACCTGTTAGATGGCAGAGCAGCTGTGGGGGACAGCCTGGGGGCTGACTGAAGGGGAGCAACAGCCAAGGGGTGCCCACCCCGCCGGGTCTTTCTCTTCCAAGGTCTCCCCACCCGCCACCTCCCGTTCCGAGGGACCAACTCAGCAGAGGACAGGCTGCGGCCTTCTCCCAGACGGTTCCCAACAGCAAGTCAATCTCCCAAAGGAGGCAGGTGCCTTCCTGAGGCGGCCGGCAGGGCCCCTGCTGCCCTCCTCGCTCCAGGGAGCAGCTGGGCCTCACCACACCGGCTCAGGTTTCCGACCCTGTGACTCTGGAGCTGCCCAGACTGGACTGTGTCTGCCTGAGGGGGTGGGGGTGCGAGGATCCAGGGACATCTGCGAGGCCTGCCATTTCACAGGACAATAGCCGAGATTTAACAGGAACCCACTAGGGCTGGACATCACTTCTGAGCCTCACAACCACCTGAGGGCAGATGGCTACACAGAGTAGATCCTTTCAAAGTTGCCCAGACCCCTGGGCGCGCCTGCCGGGGTTAGACAATGGGATCCTGCCTCCCGGTGTTCAGGGGGCGGGCTCAGCTCCTCACGGGCGGCGCCAGAGGCTCCCCGTCTCCTGATCTAGAAGTGGGCTTGGGACCGTGAGGCCTGGGAGTGAAAGGAGCTGGCTCGGCTGTGGGTCCTCTCACCCAGGGGGGTGGCAGGTCGGGCTGGGGTGCAGCCCTTGCAGTCCCAGCAGTAGAACAGTGTGCTCCCGGCTCTCCTCCCCAGCAGCACCTGCTAAATCTCCTGCACCGGCAGCCTCTCTTCCCACTCCCCCACCCGGGGGCGGTTACTCACACCCCCAGGACTCAGCCCTCCAGGACTGGGCGGGAGAAACCCCTCCAAGTCACACTGCGTAAGGTGGCACTGAGGACACTACAGTCACCCTGACGCAAACAACTTGACCACTCTGACACCCTTCCTTTAACGCTAACAATAATTGTACGTATGTGCATACATATATATTCCCTTTTAAACCTTCCAGCAACCTTTTTCCAATTCAGCACAGTTTCAATTGTTTTTTAAATGCAAAAAGAAACATTAATACCCACTCTCCCCCCATAAAAATAGCTGCACTGAGACCTTGCCCCCATCACCCTTGCTGAGGATACTGAGCCCCAGACACCTGACACCTTCTCCCCGGAGCACGCGTGTCCCACACTCTGTCATGCCAGTTAGCTGAACAAAAGGTTTGTCTCCCTTCCTGAAAATGCACATTTCCCTCCTTTGAGCCTGCGTGTGCTGGAGGATGGGAGTCTCCGGGGAGCTCCTCCAGCCCCCGTGAATGTGAGGGGTATCAACATCCAATGCTGAGAGTGAAGAGTCCCCGCGTGGCCAGGCCACCCACCGCCGTGGCTTCCGTCATGATGTCAACAGCACAGATTCCTGATCCAAAAAATACAGTATTAATTCTAGCAGCTCCATAGTAGTTAATCTGCATATCCCTTCCCACCCCTCGTATGTTGCTTAAACCTAGAAATCAAATTACTTTGTGACACTTTAGGACCTTTTCTTTAAGAGTATCTTCTGTCTTATTCACGTAAAACACATTTTTCTCTTCGAAGCCTAGCTCACGCCTACCCATGCTTTGGGGTTGTGCTCAGGTACTGCCTCCTCCAGAAAGCCCTCTCTGACTGCTGGGGAGGGGTCGGGTCCCTTCCTGCCATGCCTTAGGTTGGGTAGCACAGGGGCTTGTTGAGAAAAGCCAAACAATGTAATTAGGGTGGAGGTATATACATGCATCTACATGTAAAATTCAAGAGTCAATAAAACTTGAGATAAGTAACTTCTGATTTCAGGGGAAGCTATGGTTCATGAGGATGCATGTCAGAACCTCAAAGCCATTTAAACGTTTTATTATACTAAGTTCATAGTTGCAGCCCCCTTTCTAAAACGTGGCATTCTGATAACACTATCAAGAACCATATTGGAAAATGTTACTTGCCCAAGGGACCGCAAGTAAATACACGCTTAAATGAAACAAAAGAAATTTAATTAAGTGTATGAACAGTTCTACTAAATGATTTCTCCAGGAAGCCAATGGGAAATTATACCTAACAAATAGCTACAGAATAAGGTCTGTTGTTGAGAGGTTATTAACCTAATCAGATAATCAGATTTCACCACCAACTGTAGCCATCTGATTTGCCCATGTCAAAATAAAACCACTGTTAACCCTTCTGAATGAAATCAGAACGGGAAGTGGGGGCGCGGCTGGTTTCACAACAATATCTTTCTTTAAAAACAAGGCTTACAAAAATTCTCTTCTTCTTCTAACTCCGAAAACAAGACTTTTCCATTGCTCAGTGAAGAGCGGAAACTATCCAGCTTAGAAAAAAATAAAATGAAATTGGAAATGAAATTCACAGATGTTTTCTCTTCACAAAAGTCATCGACAAAGGGGGAAATAAACAAATAGATTTTGCTCTCAAAATTTGGTGAAGCAAGTTTGTTCCAAGGCTGAGTGCTCTTTGCCAGTTTTAAACCCAAGGTGCATTTTTATAGCCAAGAACTAAAACCCTGAAACACAGCGATCCACAGAATAATGGAAACGCTGACACAACCTTCACTTCGGCAGCAGGAATGGTGCCACTGTAATTTATGGAGAACACGTTTTGGTTTTGTCAGGTTTTTAAACATAGACTGTTATAAATTTGAAGGAGGACTGTCTTGTTAAAGCTTCAAATGGCACGTGTTAGGATTGGTTATGCTTCATGTCCTGTATTTGGAATGGCATCTGTAGAACACAGTTGATCCCAATGGGAAAAGAGGACACGGAATCCTGTTTTCGTTTCAAAACAATATTCTCTGATGAACAGCATCATGGCCATCACCAACACGGTGATGACCAGCGAGAAGATCCTAGAAAAGGTGTCCATCCTTGGCCAGAGCTCCTCCTGGCTTCACTGACCCACTCATTACTGACAAATATCTATTGAGGATAGTCAGTGCCATGTCTTGTCTCAGGCAATGGAGATAAAATGATGATTATGATGCTGTCTCTGCCCTCTAGGATCTTATATTTTGAGGAAAGAAAGATATGTTAAAAACACTGTGTATATGTGTGCGTGTGCAGATACTATATGTACATGTGCAGATATTATATGTGTGTTTGTGTATGTGTGGCTTTCAAACCACACATCCTGAACCCAAATGGAGAGAAGTCTTACTGACAACTCCCGCTGGGGGAGGGACCCAGCAATAGGTGCCAAGTCCACTGCTGTGGGAGTTATGGGTGGCAGGGTGAGGCGGGCCGGGCGGTGAGCACAGATTCCACCCTCTGGAGCTCTGGAACTGATTTCTTTAGAGGAGCAAGTAGATGAGTCTCTCTCCCTTTGATGCTTGTGCCTTACTTAGGACAGCCTTTGTATGGAGTAGTAATTTTGGGGATTCTCTCTAAACGGAGTTGCTCATGATGATCCTCCTTGCTATGAGTTTCCTTTGAGGGAATTGTCGTTATTACAAAACTCTGAGTAGGTAGAAATCGTGATAAGCGTAGGGATAAAGAGAGCAGACTCGTCGGTCCACTCCATTGTTTTCTAAAGGTATGACCTTGAAGCCTTGGGATTTGTCCTCCGTGACATGCAGATAAGCCAAGGGCATCCTTATTAACAGTAGGGACATCACAAGAGTCTCAGCTCAATCCGTCCGTTAGGGGAGTGTGAGGAAGGGGAGGGAGGAGCAGTGGGAGCAGCAACAGAACACAGCGAAGAGATGCCCCAAATGCGACACGAACCATGATGCGTCCTCCAGTGGGCATCATGCCACCATGGAAAATGATATTTACAAAGACTATAAGAACGGCTGACATTTGTTGCACACTCACTATGCTGTGTGCTCTTTTTCCATTATTCCATCTGGGTGTCACAACAATCTTTTGTTAGATGAAGAAATGAGCCTTAAGAGTTGGACAACTTGCCAGGGTGGGGTGACTGTAAATTCTGGGACTGTTTCACTTTGTGCCTGTTGTCTTGGGTTGATTTATGAACAGCGTCCCCTTCACTCTCATATGTGTTCTCATTTGGGTGATGAGTTACATGGTTACTCGGGGTCACACAGCTAGTATGTGGCAGAATCAGGATCGGACCCCTGCAGTCTGACCCCAAACCCACACTCTTCAGCACTATGCTATAAATATGTCGCTACAAAATTTTGTGGGGAAAAAAGGAGAGTGCAAAATTGTATGTGCATATTATCATAATTGTTTTTAAGGCATTCTGTGCGTAGAAAAAACCCTGGAAGGAAACGCATGAGTGATTAGGTATGGTGGAGGGTATATAATAGATTTTTAAAATAGTCCTTTCTACTTTACAAGTTTTCTAAATTTTCTTCAATTAGAATGTATGACTTTTATAATGAAAATAATATTTTTTAAAACGCAGGCATAAAAATATCTCAAGTAGTATTTCATGAATAAGTATTATTTGATATTTTAGATGCTGTCAAAAATTAAGTCTAACAAAGCCAAAAGAAATGAATAGGGAGAGGAAGGAGGAAGAAAAGGAGAAGGCCCTGGACTAAGAGTCGTGGAACCAGAGCTGGGAATCGGAAATCACCTCGCCTGGCCGTGGTACAGCTTTGACCTTGTTTCCCTGGAAGCCCCCAGAGGGTCAAATCTGAGGGAGAACACAGTGTAACGGTTGCAGACACGTTTTGTAGCCATAAAAGACATTTTAGGGTCAATTAGAGACATAGTAATATGGACTGGGTATTAGATGATATTATAGAATTGCTGTCACTTTAAAAAAATTTTTTTGGCTAGGATGATGGTATTGTTATTGTGAGTCATGTGGAAGAATGTCTTTCCTGCTGGGAGATGCACACTGAAATATTCAGGGATGCGGTGTCATCATCATCTCCACAACTTACGTTCAAATGGTTCAGGGAATGAAAAAATGAGTTTGTGTGCGTGCATGCACAGACGCGTGCGCAGAAAGAGCAAATGTGACAAATGTTAGAACCGCTACACCTCCTTGGAGGGGATGTGGATGCTCATCATTCTTTACCTTGACTTCTTTCTGTATGTTTGGACGTTTTCAAAATAAAAGGGTGGAGTTTTAAAAAATCCTTCTGAAATAATAAAGCAAGATTAAAAAGCATGTATTAAAATAGTCATTAGAGAATCCTAGTTTTAGAGGCAGAGATTTCAATTCTAGTTTTATGGCTCAAATGCTCTATAACATTTCTGTTGTATTTGTGTCTGTTCGTGTTTTATTTTAGCCTATTTGTATTTGTTTCTCTTGTATTTGTGTTTGTGTGTTTCATTTTAGCCTATTTCTCTATCTCTGACCTAGCGTTCCAGCGAAGGGCAAAGGAGTTCAGATTCAACCCCCCAGGTGGCTCTGCAGGGCACCCCAGGGTGGTCAGAGTGCTCACAAATGGAGGATGAACTTGACTGTCTTATACCAGTATCCCAACAAAAGGAAACAACAAGATACAAGTTAAATAGTTCTGGTAATGATGATTATAATACTAAAAAACGAATCTTCAATATTTTACCCTAGCACACATTTATTGACTGCTTATTCTATATGCCCACAATGTGCTGAAGATGCAGAAATGAATAAGACCAAGTGCCTGCTCATAGTTTGGTGGTGGCGGGGATGGACAGGTGCGTGACTTATGACAATGGCATATTTGCACCGCGCTTCATAGTTTACACACCATTTTCCCTATGTTGCTTCTCCAAGCCAACCATCCAGAGGCAGAATCCATGGTAGGAAAGTGAGTTTCTTCTCGTTGCATTCCTGTATTTCGTCTGCACAGAGCGGTGCCAGGGGTTGAGAAAGCCTGGTTCTGGTGCCACTGCATCTCCATATCATGACATACCGGTGCCTCCACCTGTATTTAACCCAAGATGCGAGACCCACATCTTATTCATCTTTGTATCCTAATGCCCTGCCAGGAGCCCAGAATGTAGTAGATACTCAATTAATGCTTGTGGAAGGCAGGGAGGAAGGGAGGGAGAGATAAAGGGAAGGAGAAGGGAAAAAAAGGAAGGAAAGAAAGAGATTCAGTCAAACTCCAAGAATTTATCCAGCCCCTACCATGTCCCTAACGGGAAATGCAAAAGAAGACTATGAGACCAGGTCCTGTCCGCAAAGACAAGGAAAAGTACCTCTAAGTGAGGAAAAAACCTAAAGAAAAAGGATTGCCCCAGGGTGCACTCTTTATGACAAACCAAGGAAAAGTTGTAATAAGGAAATACAACTTATTTGCAATTTAATTTATTGGAAGTTCACGAAAGTGACTTCTCTTTTGATCTGCGACGTTGCCAGATTACACTAAGGTTCACTTGGCAAAGTTTGCACCAGATAAAAATTCCAGTGAAAAATCTCAGTGAACTGCAAACCTCTTTAAACAGGAGCTCCGATGTCAGCATCACAACCTCACTTACGTGTTCGACAGCCGTCTCTCTTCATCACCAGTAATAAACTAGCATCTCTTTTAAACACACAGGTATTGAGTTATATATGCATAAATTAACCATGACTCAAGTAAAGAAGAAAAATCTATTTAAATCTGCATTAATCTTTTATTGGCTTTTCCACTTGTCATAAACAGTTTGTAACCAGATATATATCATCATACTAAACATCATGTAAAGCCTCTCACTCAATAATCCAATTGATATCCAGGTAATATATCCAGTGGCAACAGTTCTCAAATGGGCCATTTTATAACCTAGGCAAAGGGTAATCATCCTTAGCTTCCTCACCCAGCTCCTGCCGCTCCCTAGCGACTGGCCGACAGCATCCTGTTTTATGGGTAGTTAATTGTTCTTTACTAACATTAATGTACCCCAGAACAAGGACCGTCAGACAAGGTGCTGAAAGAGACCTCTATTATCTTCTATTGTTCCTGGACTTGTTTTTGTCACACTTGAAAAAACGTTGGGTGCCAGCCCTGTGGCAGCCTGTGGCTGAGTGGTTGAGTTCGCACGCTCCACTTTGGTGGCCAGGGGTTCACCGGTTTGGATCCCAGGCATGGACATGGCACCACTTATCAAGCCATGCTGAGGTGGTGTTCCACATAGCAGAACTAGAAGAACCCACAACTAGAATATACAGCTATGTACTGGGGGGTTTTCAAGAGAAAAAAAAAGAGGAATATTGGCAACAGATGCTAGCTTAGGGCCAACCTTCTCACAAAAAAACACAAAAGTTGTTTACAGCATTCCTGCTGAATACTTAAATTTTATCTGTCCTTTACTAAGTGTTATTTATCTATGCCCTTCCTTTAATTTTCAAATGGATTAAGATGAGCCTCTAAAATATATAATCCATAGTAAGCAAATTTACTAAATAAATTAGGAAATTAAAGAGAAAGTAGGAGTGAAAGCATGAGAGCCTAGAATGAACTTAGCACCCTCAATGCCCCCAGGAACTCCTGAACGTTTATGGAAATTAAACCACTGAGTTGACTCTGAACTTTCCAGCAACCAGTATAATTAGGGGAACAGCATTCATTCATTCATTCACTTATATGACAAACATTTATTTCACACAATGGACGAAAGGCATTTTTTGGGACACTGATTATACAGCGCAGGATAAAAAGGGACTGGGTTTTTCCCCCTGGCTAACCTATCACCCAGCTACACACATTTTTTTTTTTTTTTTTAATTCAGAAGAAATTTTTTTTTTTTTAAAGATTTTTTTTAAGATTTTATTTTTTTCCTTTTTCTCCCCAAAGCCCCCCAGTACATAGTTGTATATTCTTCATTGTGGGTCCTTCTAGTTGTGGCATGTGGGATGCTGCCTCAGCGTGGTTTGATGAGCAGTGCCATGTCCATGCCCAGGATTTGAACCAACGAAACACTGGGCCGCCTGCAGCGGAGCGCGGGAACTTAACCACTCGGCCACGGGGCCGGCCCCTCAGCTACGCACATTTTGACAGTTAGACATAGAGCTAGAAACTACGAAAAGTCCTTAAAGGAAACAGCGTTCTAAGAGCGCCAAGCTTAGGCAGGACTAAACTCTAGATTGGGGGAGGTGAAATTTAATGGGAGACCTCCCTGACTGGCCTTCTGGTTTCTATTGCTTCTTCTTTCTTGATAATAGAACTTCAATCCTTAGCTTAGCATGTTGCTGCCCCAGCAAAAATTACATCTTCCAGCTTCCCTTGCAGCTGGTGATGACCAAACGACTAAGTTCTGTCCAGTAAAATGCAAATTGAAACACTGTGTGGACGTCTGGAAAGTGCTTAGGGCCAGAGCCTCAGCTGGGAGAAGCATCCTCTTGCATCCTGCTTCCTCCTACGGATGGATGGCCAATGATGGCTGAAGTTTCAGTGGCCATTTCAGACAGTAAAGTGACCTCGAAGATGAAAGGCATGTCCTGAAGGTGGCAGAGAAGAAATGTAGAAACCCAAATGACACTGTGCAGATGCCCGATGAAGCCTGGATGCCTAGCCTAGTCATCTCTGTCAGAGAGATGCAGGCATCTCTTGCTTAACCCACCGTTCTCCGAGTTTCACAGTTGGGTGTAGTTTAACGTAAATCTAACTGATTCCACAGTGAAGAGACTGGGGAAGGAGCATTTCAGGAAGCGTGGTGTGAAGTTGGAAAATCCTTAGTTTCCTTCAGGGACTGAGAGAAGAGCAGTGTGGGTGAAGCTCACCGGGGGGCCACGGAGACTGGTGCAAGGCAAGGATGAAGAGACAGGCAGGTCACTCGGGTTCGGGGTTAGAGTTTACTCCAAGCGCCACAAGAAGCAATTGGTTGTGAGGTCAGTGGTTTCCAAACCTTTTTCTTGGCCACTGAGTCCTTGCTTCAAATAAAATTTTATGCAGACGCCAAATGCAGAAAACAGACAAAAGCAGAGCCACCCTGGGCAGAAGCTGGAATCCAGGCCTCAGAGCCCATTCCTTTTCTGCTTTTGCTCCCACTCCCAACCTCAGAGCAGCTCCCAAAGACCCCTCGGCCCTGGGGAACACAGCGTGAAAACACAGGATTATACGACTCACAGAGTCCTTACGGGAAAGCAGGCACTCAGGAGAAACTCACGTCTTCCTAGTCCTGAGACCACAGAGAAATCTCTCCTGTGGGTCTTCACGGAGAGAAGTTTGTAACGCTTGTTCGCCAAGCCTTCCTGCAAAGACACAATTCAGAGAAAGCAATCTGAAGGGCTGGGGAGAGGGTAGCCGGGTTGGAACCATGCAAAACAATGCAGCCCAGATACGTGGCCCTCCCGTGGGCTGGCCTAATCCAGGACAGCCCTGGGATGCTTTTTCTCTCCTCCCAGTTGACCTCCATCAAGCCACGTCTCAGCTGCAGTCAGGACAGCTGCCTGGGAGCCCCCTCCAGTGCTGTCAACAGGGGCTTCTCACAGGGGCCGACACTTCCCCCCAAAGATTTCCATCACACACTTGTTTGGCCTGCAAATAAATTGGCAACGCAGCTGAATTTAATCTTTTGATTTCCCCTCGAGAACCAATTTCTCCAAGCCATTCCCACATAGACAAAAAGATTTTGTCTCACTAAACCTGTTTATTGACCAAAACTGTCGCCTCTGCTCTGACCGCTGACCTTATCTGAATATTCAAATCTATTACAGATCGCAAGTTCAAATGATTTTGGTGCCCTCTGGAAGCCCTGTTTTCATAGTGAGCTGATTACGAATGACAATATTATAAGGGCTTTAATGGAGATTCTACAAACAATTTGCACCCTGGACTTACAAACCTAATATATTCAGAAGTGTGAATGCTGCTGACACTATTTTTTTGTTTTTGAAGGAAAACTTGGCCACGTGTATGTAAATACTGCCACTTCTAGCCGACATACTCCCTCGCCACAACCTTAATAATCCTTACCTGGAGTCTGCAGGGTTTGGCAGTGCAAAGAGAAGCTTCTGTGTTCCGATGCAAACCACAACTGTGGGCCGCCACCCGCCCCGGCCCCAGGTAATGGAAGTGAGAGAGCAGAGAACACAGGTCCTAGTCCTCGCATGCGCGCTGCCTCAGTCAATCCACTTAATTCCTCTTCATCTTACTCTTCTCGGCAGCCAAGGGAGGATAAAATTATTCTACACCCAACTTACAAAATTGATGTTTGGATAGAATTAATTGATGTTGAGGGTTTAAAAAGTCAAAAGGAGCAGTTACAAATGTAAGCTGTTTTTATTAAACAGACGTGTTTCACAAGCAATGTAAGTGCATCTGAGTAAAATGTTCATAGTATGAAGACCTAACATGTATTGAGTGTCACACATGCCAGGCCTGTCTAAGAGCTCACAAGCGTTATCTCAATGACTCAACAGAAGACCCCAGGGAGGTGAGTGCCGTGAGTAACTCCATTTCCCAGATAAGGAAAACCGAGGTTCAGAGGAGTGGGTAGACTTGCCTGGGGTCACACAGCAGGAAGCTAAAACTCATCATCGCTACGCTCTATAGATTTTCTAATGCAGATACCTGCAGATTTTATTGGATTTTCAGCCTCACCCTTAAAAATGCTATGAAAGAAAGTGTGATGTGGGCAGCTAATCGGCAACTATCTCCTCAATGGGTCCAGCTCCCTGATTTACTGGCTCTACCAGAAACGGCCGTGGTTTTCCCGTCTGCTCAGTGAGAAAGAGCTTCCTTATTGTCAAGAGTTGTGTCTGAGAAGCAGCCCGTCGGGAGAACCTCTGCCATTCACCCTCCTTCCTCCGATCACCAGCAACCAACGGGAGCTGGAAATCTAGCTAACGATGAGTAAGTTAACAGCACTTGCTCACAGGGAACCTCGCCCTTGTGTTAATGCAGCCGGCAACAGAGAGTGGAGTGTCTTTTTTTCCACATATGCTGCGAGGGACCTGTTGTTCCAGCCAGGAGAAGGAAGTTTAGGCCTCTGTTCTCCTCTCTGCGGCAATGAAGTCCACCTGCTCCCAACCAGCTGGTACAGCACAGCCCTTCTGAAAGAAATGGCCTGTCCGAGCACTGACATTTCAGAGTTTTGAAGTTGAAAACTCACTACAGGTAATTTACAGCCTAAATTTCCTGAACGCCCTTCCCAGGCAGCCTATTTGATCAGAGTGAGCTGGTGAAAATTAGGGAGGCCCTTAACTGAGCTCTCCTATAGTGGGCTTTCAAAACAGCAGTGCGAGCGCCACAGAAAATAACAAAATGAATAAACTACGCTTTCCTCTAGCTCCATTTTCAAATACGACGTCTGGAATGAAGAGTTGAGATCTCTAGGTGGTGATCTTCATGCATAGTATAGTGTTTGTCCTGAATTTCATTGCTTTGAAAAAAAGATATGGAAAGTCTTGATTTAGTTGGCATTTAATGTGATTTTTATATAACTTCTGTGATATAATCAGTCGCAATGGGAATCAGTGGGGAAACTTCAAGAGCAGTAAAAGCTTCAGCTATTGTTCTTTCTGTGCTCCGATTGGCTTGCTGGGTATACAAAGCTGAGAAATCCCAGCTCACACACACCTACTCTATTTGTAGACACCCATCATGATTGAGTGCGTCCAGCGCCATCCCCTCTCCCAGCCAGCCAGCCAGTCAGAACGCAGCGAAGACAATAGGTATGTTGGAACAGCAACAAAGAACGTGTTGCTGTAAATCACGTTCCATTTCTGCATAGCTGGGAATAGTGATGCGCAAGCCGTAGGCAAGTATACTAATGTCTCCAGCTATCCATAAATGAAAACTCATGCACAACACGCTCTTGATTGTTATTCCAAGGTAGCTTTTTTAGGATTAGATTCTTTGTTTGATTTTTTAAAAAGGAAAAACGCATATTTTACCATTATTTAAAAACATTTTTTTCTCCCTTTGGTTGGGTCCACGAGCATTTCTTTCCGAAGACGAGCACACGGGCACATTGTCTTTCCCACACTGACTGACTAGCGATGTGTGCAGAACTCAGGTATTAAATTTCTGGAGCCCTTAATGATATCAGAAAGAAGGTATCACACAAATGACCAGGGACTTCCCTACACCTAGTCGATTTGAATTCGGAAAATTATTAGAACTGTGTGGAGACATAAAATGAAATACTCCAGCAACACATTACATTTACATGTTTTAACTATGCTTACCCATGCGTTTAATTTAGATTTAATGAAATAGTTATTATATGCAAGCAAAACATCAGTGATATTAAAAACAAATTTATGGAGGATTAACAGCTGTGTTACATGTCTATACCTACCTATGCAGTCTTTCATTCTCAATAATGTGTTTTTCATCATTAACTTCTATTTACAAATGCACAATAATTGTTTGAGTAATCCTACTGAGCACGATTGATTAGGGTGCGCCTTGGAGTTTGAATGAATGCCGATTGATAATCTAAACTGTAGGAAATTGGCTCTGGAATCTATGCTATACCAATTATTTGCATATTTATTCCATTTTTTTAAGATTCATAATCGGTTGGAACAAGGCTAAGAGAACCACAATGTAAGCTCTAAGCCGCGTATCTACGGGATGCCTCTGCCATTGCTATCAACGATCAGAAAAGATACCCACATTTAGCAGAGGTTAAAATGTTTTTCCCAATGAGTTTTCTTTTTCTTTCTCTCCATTTTGTCTGAGGGAAGAGTAATTTGAAAAGGCTACAGTGGAGGAAAAGCAATGAAGAACGAATTGCCGTACGTGAAGTTTCGCTTTTGAATAGCTGGGGAGATTAATTCACTTGACTGCAATTGGCTCATTACTACCCCAGCTACCCAAAAATGAAATATCACGTGTGGTGCCGTCTTTGCCCCACAGGTCATAATGCTGTAGTGATCACAGCAGGGCTGGGCTCGATTACGGAAAACGAGACCCCAGCCAGTGCTCTCAAACACCCCCTGCCTGCCGAGGAGCTCTCCGGGTGCCGTAATCGTGTTTACCTATTACCGTGCCCTTATTTCATTACTTTGGACGTGTGGGATGCTATAAAAGGAGACAAAATTTTGGAAGGTTCTGGGAACTCTTACCAATGATTGCTGTGTTTAGGGAGACCTTCCTCCTGCATTCTTGGAGCAAATCGCGTACGCCTTCCTTCCTTCCCCTACATTTTATCTCATATTCTCAAAGCCCTCACCAATGGAAGGGACAGAGAGAGCAAATAAGGAAATGAACGGCCTTCTGCCCGAAACTGGAGCACTGTTCTTCCTTTGTCACTTTGTCTGTCTCAGGATGGCTGAGGAACGCATGTGCGGGCCAGAGGGCTTTGCCTCAGTCGTCATGTTCCACCTGGCTTTGCAGCAGCTCCTTTCTAGGACATTGCAGCCATCCTGCCTCCAGCTTCTCACATATAATCATTGTTACCACTGGTGAAATAGTTACCGTTTGTCCAACGCTGACATCATCTTATTTAACATCCACAGCATTACGGACTTTCATCCATGGTTGTGATGAGACCTCACACTTAGTGGGTAGTTTTTATGTTTCAGGCGTGGTTCAGAGCACTTTCATTCTCTGAATTCATAGATTCTTACCAACCATATCTGGTACTATTATCAACCTCATTGTAATGATGACGAAACTAAAGCCCAGGATGGTTTGAGGAATTTCCCAAGATCACAAGTTAGTACAGAGGAGAGCCGGCCTTTCTGGCTCCTGAGACTACATACTGCCATACCAGGAGCTGTTATTCTTGTTTTAAAATGAGGAAGAAAGGCTCAGAGAGATTGGAAAACTCGCTGAGAGACACACAGTGACTTTGACAGTGTTAATGCTGGACTTTAAGCCCAAGTATGCCTGACTCCACATCAGAGTGTCTAACCCACCCCGCACGCACACCATCCTTCTCCCGTTCCCCGGTCCTGTGGGGAATGGTCCATCTGAGTGCATCTGCTTGCACGTCCATCTCCCCCGAGGGCTAGCAGTAGATCCGCATCTCCAGCAACCCGCCCAGAATAGGTGCTGCCTCTTAGCAGGCTCTCAATAAACATTTACAGAACTGACATAACAAAGGCCTTTACATTTTACGCAAAATAAAGGCGTGCTTATTATAGAAACTTTAGAAAACAAAAATGAGCCCAAAAAATTAAAATCACTCAAATATATACATATGAGATATGTTTTTACCAAAACAGAGAGTCATTAAATTCATCTACAAGGTCACTTTTAATGACTGCATGGTATTGTGTTATAAGCGCACACATCAGTGTTTGTTGACTGAGGCCTCAGATGGTCAGTAGAACAGAGCCACATCCAGGGTCAGGTGATCAAAGCAGTAGACACGGCAATTTTGCTGCTTCACTGATTCACTCACTTAAACATTTGGGGGGTACCCTCCCTGTGCCAGGTGCTGGAGAGCCCACAATGGAAGAGATTAACGAGGTCCTCCTTGTTAGGGTAGCTACCACAACATGCCACTGCCCTCTCTGCTTGCTCATGCCTCTTCTAACACAGCCGACATTCCACTGGCCTTGGAGAGGCGCTCGGGGGAAAGAAGGGTCTTGTATATGCATACCGAGTAGCTGAAGCCCACGAAACAGTAGGAACACGTGGTGGGCTGCATTATTTGTGCACTGTTTGTCCTTCCTTGGCTGCCCTTTCCCTGGCTCCCTGTGGCTAAACTCTATTGCCTTCTCCCTTGACTTTGAGCTTGGCCATGTGACTTGCTTTGAAAGTGTGAGTAGAAGGGACAGTGGTCCGGTTCCAAGCAGAGACTAACGTGGCATTGCATGTTTCTCCATTAAGACGCACGTACCCTCTCTCGTGCCACTGCCCGACACCATCAGAAGGGTGCGCCTTCACATGTGGCTGCTGCCGCTTCAGCCTGGGTCCCAAAATGAGGGACACATGGAGCTACCTAACCTAACCTAACCTGTAGCTAAAGGCAGAGCTTGCCCAGGGACTGGCAAACCTACAGGCAAGAAATAAATGTTTGCTATTATAAGCCTCTGAGACTTGGGGGCTGTTTGTTATACCACATTATCATAGCAATAGCTGACTAATCCAGAACAATAAAAATAAAGTACTCAGGTGTGAAGGTCTAACTGAAATGTCACGTCCTCCAGGAAGTGTTTCAAGATGCTCCCTTGTCGTGCTTTTGCCTCACCAGTCAGCATCAATCTCTCCTTTGTGCTTCTTTAGTATTTTGCTTGTGCCTCTGTTATAGCTGACATTTACCACGGTTACCACATCGCTGCCTTTTATACACGTTTAGTGTGTGTGCCTGGAGTTCCTCCCGGAATATAAGCTGTTTGTTGTCACTGCCTTTTGTTTTTTGAGGGCAGGGTCCTCTTCACAGCGTCTCTAGACTACCTACTGCCTGGCACATAGCAGATGCTCAAAAATACGAAACTGAATGGATCAGAAGGTCTTCAGGAGTGCTGTGGAAGGCTCTCTGAACCGTCGGGATGCACCACTGTGCACAAACTCAAGCACAGAGATGGCGTCCTACTTTTGGCAGGTGCGAGAAGGAATAAGCAGACATCTAAACCACGGCACTTTATGGAGGAGACAGCAGCTGGTCCTCACAGAGATGGCGCCAATAGTCAAAAGACCTGAATTCTAGTTCTGATTTGGATACTGGCCAGCTGAGTTGCTTTGGGCTTCAACTTTCCACATCAAAGGAAGAACAATGATAATTTTACTCATGACGTTGTCATAAAGATCCAGAAAGATGTACATACATGACAGAAAAATATCAAGTCCCATCCAAGTGCCTATCAAACCCAGCAAGTCAGCTGGGTATCTTTTCTACAGGAAGAGAGCCCACGTTCCATATGTCTGCAGGGGGCCAAAAGACGACACACTCAGCGACCGCTGGACCATTGTGGGGGTTGCTCGCTTAGGGCGATCACTGTTTTGTGGGGACTTTTGACAGGTGCCTCCTTTGTACCTGGAAAACAAAAACTGAATATTTTAAATGTTTGACTGCCGGGGACTATATTAAAGCTGGGATTTATTTTTACTTATTTTATCTGCCAGGCAAAGTCATTTCCTCCTCTCGATTCCCTCAGGACTTAGTTTACACCTTCTTAGAACTGAGTTGTTTACGGGTCCGTATCCCAGACCAGCTTGTGCGCTCCTGAGGGCTGGGCCCACGTGTGAGGCTTCCACACAGTACAGTTTAGAAAGACTTTAAGAAAGCAATTAGCATTTTTAAATGTTGGGACTCAAACCAAGCTCAAATTGTCTGCAAAAGTTGTGTATGTTCATAATACCTCATTTGTCCATGATGCCAATTAAGAGACCACTCTGTCTTTTATATATTCTGTGCAAGAAATGAATGTAGCTGGCATATTCTAAAAAGTATTTCATTCTCCAGAGTCTCTTTTATAGAGGAAATTATGCATGATGTTGCATTTTCTTTCTGAGATGAAGTTGAGTCACAGAACACAAGGAAGGAGCACAGATTTTGGAGTCCAACCCCTCAGTTCAAATCATCACTCTGTGTTTTACAGGTCCTGTGATCCTGGGCAGGATTCTTGAGTATTTTTGAACTTTAGTTTCCTTAAACCAAATAAAGATAACAAGGATAATAAATCAATAAAACGAGGATGATGTTGCCTCCCTTGCAGGATCGCAAAGTTTAAAAGTAATTTATGAAAATTCCCGGCACCATCCTTCCACATGGTAGGTGCTCCACAAACACGGTGGTCATTCTTGGTTATCATGTTGCCCTTTGATGTGGGACAATGGTGCCCTCGGAAGACACTTTTGCCCCTAAATGAATGTCTGCATATTACTGTGCGTTTAGTCCTTATTTCTAGGTTTATAGTTTTTCCATCTGCTCCCTTCCTGTTGGGCCACCAGTTGTCGATCCTAACGGCCGTCAAGGAGAAGTGGCAGCTGCCTCTTCTTGCTGCCAGGCTGCTTCAACTAACTTTCTGCTTCAAATCTGCTTGGAATTGTATGTCAAATGGAATAAAGAATAATAAGTGGGGACAGAAGATGCCTCCGTGGGCCGAGGGAATGACACTCAGTGCGTGGGCTGTGTTGCAGCTTCATAGGGACTCGGTTTTTTCTCCTCTGCACTGCAGTTTGCGCCTGCGTTTCTCAGGGCTCAGACTGCTGGCTGAACGATATCCTGACAGCGAGGCTGTTCTGTTTCTTCACTGGAAAAGCAAAGCCTGGGAGACACACCTCTGGATAACGCGGGAGAGACTCAGTGCCTGTAAAAGCGTTGCTGTTGTCATTACTATGATTATGATTTTGAAATCACTTTGCTCGATGATGTGTGCAGTGGAAAGAGCACCAGACTGTGAGTCTAAGGTTTAGGTTCTGGCCTCAACTCTACTGAGTGACTTTAGGAAAATGACTTGCCCTCTCTGTGTCTCAGGTCCTAATCTACAAAAGTGAAAAGATTCCACGGGATGATCTGTGAGCTGCTACACTCTGATCCACGTCAAGGTGGCCAGACGATTGCTCAGCAATAACTACAGCTTCGCTCTTCGGCTCTGGCCTTCGTGCTTGGCTCTGACTTAAGCATGTCAGTAGACGGCCAAATTCTTAACACCATTTTCTGGTCTCTTTACCCTTTCTTTTTATAATGATTTTGTCCTTAATTTGGACTTATTTCAAGGAGAAAGAAGTTAACTACTTAAAAGTGATGGGATGTTTTAATCTGGGCTGGAAAGCCTGCTCCTTGAGAATGGCTTAATTAACATTTCCAGGTTCATAACATTTTCATTTATTCATCTTTTTGTTTTTAAATGGTTTTTTAAGTTTTCCAGAGACAGCGATCTCACGTTCCTAATGGATTATAAGAGAGAGAGTGGG
Source organism: Equus quagga (assembly GCF_021613505.1). Taxonomy (NCBI): domain Eukaryota; kingdom Metazoa; phylum Chordata; class Mammalia; order Perissodactyla; family Equidae; genus Equus; species Equus quagga. The sequence goes on along the minus strand of NC_060284.1, from coordinate 2,343,023 downwards.
TCTGCTGGGATCTGCATTCTTATTAGCTTTAAGATTCATATCAGGAACAAGAAGGAAGCTTAAGCAGAATAGGTCCACCGTGCTAATAAAAGAAGAAACAGAACTTTAGTTCAACACCAGATAATGTGGCAAGATTGCCAGGCAAAAAACAGATGGAAGCAAGGGCCTCCCAGTGACCTTGGAACAGGACAAATATTTTTCTTCCCTGAGCTCGTTCTCCACCAGGAAAACCACGTCTTGCACGTCAGTAACGAGCGTGCTGGGGCCACTCATCACCGCCACGAGTGCGGAGTCTCTGCTGGGAAGAGGACTGTGAGCTCCCGAGTCAGAATGACAAGACCTCAAACGCACAGCCGGGTGGCCCTGGAAGAGCTGAGAGAAGGTTGGCCCCTGACACTGGGGCGAGAAGGAAGCACCTCCAGCTCTGTGCTCTGCCTGCAGCGGGTGCCCCAAATACAGGTACATTACTTTCGTTGAAAAAGCGCCGGACGGGAGTCAGAGGCCTGGCCTCCCAGCCTGAGCCATCGCTAACCAGCAGGATGTTCTTGGACAGGGCATTTCACGCTTCTGGCTCTGTTTCCACATCTGTAAGTGCGACTCTCACTGCTGGCCCAGCATGCTTGTGGGATGGTTGTAATGAGCGGCACGCTGGAGAAGCAGAAAGGTCCCAGTTCTAATACATCAGCTGACAATAGTGCCTTGTTTCCTGCCTCCTTTAAAGCTATGATTGTGATGGCTGCTGAGCCTCCAAAAAGCCTACCTATTAATAACAAAACACTATCCATTGCTTTGTCCATTTGGGGAAAGCAGCTTGAATCTGGCCATCAGCAATTCTGTGAGGAATCAGGGGAGGGCATGACTCTTACGCCAAGTACCTGTGGGCCTGAGAGTCGGCATCTGTGAAGTCCTTTGCCTGAGTCACCCTCTCTGAGTGACAATCAGGACAGGGAAGCCCCTCGGGAACGCTACTGGGCACGGTTGCTTCCAGGCTCGTGGCAGAAGAAAGCATCGCGTGTCGGTCTCGGTCCTCCATGGAAATTTATCACCTCTTTACTCTCCAGAAACGAAGCCATTTGATTTCATAAGAAGGATAGGGAATGTGTCCAGAGAGTAGGGGAATCTATCTAAAGTCACAAGCCAAACCTGCAAGAACTCCCATCACCCACGGGCTCGATAATTAAAATGCCCTATTGTCTGCGAGCTTGAATGCCTGCCTCGTTTTCTTTGTAGAGGAATTCAAGGGTTAAGCCATCCCAACATGCCTCACTCCCAATTTATAAAATGGAAAATCTTCCATAAATCAAAAGTTACAAACAGACTTTGTAATGTCATAACTCTTGTGACGGCTCTCACCTTGATTGATTCCTATACATACATTCCGGCTGATTACCATAATGTGCTCTTGTGGGACAATTGGCACAGGATGGGGAGAAAGAAGCAGGCAGGGAGTAAATAACAAATGGACCTGGCTCCTCCTCATCGAGAGTGATTTCACTCCAATGTTCCATCATATCAACTGGGAAAGAGAGTCGTAGGGTTTAGGCAATCAATTACAGATATGTGCAGAGGCAGACACAATCATTTCACTGATTGTCACCGGTCTCGAGCAGTGACACCGAAAAGTGATCCGTCACTCGATTTTCTCTGACACCCTGAGAAAGATGGCAGACACTTGTAGACTAACAGGCCCCTGGATTGGTTAGCTTCTAAGATTGAAAAATCGCTGTGTTTCAAACTTATCCAAACCTTTAAATATTTCTGTTGCTAAGATTTCATATCTTCCCAGAAAACATTTAGAAAGATTACCAATAGGCTAATGACGTCACACCAGAGTGGAAGGAACTGCTTCTCGTCACTGCAAGTGATGTCGTCACTGCGTGCACTGCAGGGCGTTAAAAGGTGACGGCAAGGAAGGACACACCACTTTCCCCCAACTCGGGGAACGCAGCAGCCACCTGGCGAGGCAACTGGCGGAGAGCCTGCAGCTCAGGGGAGCCCGGCCATGACCCGCCTGCGTGTGCAGAGCCTGAAGCCCAGCAGGTTGCTGCCCCAGATGCCCGCAGAGCCGCCACCATTCAGCACGAGTTTCCTGAGTCGCCCAGACTCCACCAGCAGGATTCCACTTTGTCTACACTGCAGTGATGGGCCACCTTTCTTCCATAAGACTCAGTTCATGAAACATGAAAATATATACGGCATACACCTTTTTTTTTTTCACTCAAAATGAAAATAGCTTCATTAAGACCCATGGGTTAAAAAGAAAAAATGTATATTCTTACACCCGAATGACCTATTTAATTAAATAACAGAATGTCATTGAGAAAAGTGAAACTGCCTTTGACCACTTAAAATATCAATATATGGGTATATTCGAGAAGTAGCAACCTAGAGTCAACTTTTAAACTTTTTTTCTTGAAATTAGACTGCAGACGGCTTCTTGAAACCAGGCAGGCTCCATGGGGAGCCTCCAGGGCGAGGGACAATGTCCAGGACCTCTTCCTAAGGGGAGGCCACATCCGGGCTCCGAGCTGCAGCCTGAGCCAACAGTCCTGAGGGATGCTTGGCTGTGCGAAGGTAAAGTCAGTGAGGCACCTCGTGTACAAAATTCTGAACTGCAAAGTCTTCTAGAAAGGGGCGGAGGAGGCTGCAGACACCATCAGCAGCTCCACCGAAGCCGCCTCCGTCCGTTGCTGCCACTGCTGGCACGCAGCGTCCCTCCCAGCCACCAGGCGCTCTCCCTGCCATCAGCACATTTCCTCCTGGCACTGGAGGCTCTGAAATGAACCCAAGCGGAGTCCCAGACTCCTCCGTGTAAATCATCAAGAAATATGACGACCTTCTGCAGGAAGGATGCTCTGTGTTTCAAAGTTCATCCACTTCTAAACTAAATCAGGGGCAGCGGCCTGGTGCTCTGCCGGCTGCTTCAAACCGCTTGACCCCAAGCCCCCTTAAATCCTTTCGTGCACACTGGCAGCCCCCTTGCACACTGCCCTCTGCGGTTGGAGAAGGTCCCCAGTGCTTACTGACTGTTCACATTGGTCCACTTTCCATTTTTAAAAAGGAGAGCAGGTACCTGGGAATGATTAAAAATAATTACCGATGCTCCTCGGCACTCTGTACTTCTCAAAGAGCCTGCGTGTCTGTCACTTCATTTTACCCCTGAGAAAAGGGCCCCTGGCAGTAGCTGGGCCTCCTAAGGACAGAGAAGTGGAGAGAGTAAGGGATGTGCTCAAGGTCATGCAGCCTGTCAGCAACAGCTTGTTGGGTTTTTGGACTCACGCTGCACTTACGCTGCCCCCAGAAACAGGAGGCACAGAAAAATAATGTTAGTAGTGACAACAATTGTTGCGATCTCTGAGCCCTTTACCCACATAACTTGACTTGACACTCTCAACCCTCTTTGAGTCCCTCCTGCTAAACAGATAAAGTCCTTAGAACCTCTCCAGATGCTGTGCAACGCCAGCGTGGAGCTCAGGGACGGCACCGGCACTGCCAGTGGGGCGACCGCAGAGCGGAAAATTTAGGTCAAAATCTGGGCGGCGCCAAAGAATTACAGAGTAGCTGCAGAAAGCCCTAGAAGAAAATCTTTAACTGAGTGCAGAACTCTCATAAAATGCTATGGGCCTGGAAAATGATTTCATGAGTTATTTTGATGGCAAAAATGTATGAAACAGAATTGACTAATTCATAAATAACTTCAGGATCTCATCTATTATTTCTCACATCATAACTTACAATGGAATAATTATTTCTAATTCTGCTGAGTATTTTCTCATGCTTTTTGGTCCCCTTGGTAAATCTTATTAGTTGGGTAACTCCTAAGGCATTTGGAGCTTGCCTCTATTATGATGAGAACAAGTAAATATTAATAGCAATTTGTTTTCAGTACAACGCAGCATTAATTTCACCACTGGGATCTCTTTTCTTTTTTTCTCTTTTTAATTTCTCATCTCAGGGAAAACTGGCTGGGAATCCCCGAAGAAGAGCCACAGAAACAACAACAACAAGAAGAAAACCCAGTGTCCTGTGATCTTATACAGATCTCAACCTACATTGTATTTACTATGTACATTACTGCAAACCAATATGAACCATAACTCCATCTAGATAATAATAATCAAATTATCCAACCTGGGGTAGCATGTTTTATAGATTTTGGTCTAAATTTAATATAAAAATGCGGTAGTCCTTGTTTGGAAGAGTTTATTAAGGGTTAGCAAAGAAAAAGCTTTTTCAATAGTCTATAACTCTCTAATGGCCTTTTTCAAATAAAATGGGAAAGAATTTGAAAAGAAACCTATATCAGTGAGCTGCAATTGTAACATTACAGTACAGGTCTATAAATCTTGACATGCTCAGAAGATTGCCTAAACCAGCAATACAATCTGTCCAAACCTCATTGTCTCCACGACCAGCCAGCCTCATTTTAAGAAATGTATGTGGTCTTCAACCTAATTTTATCACCTTCATTTGTAAACTAGTCAATCAATCAAAGCATCCTGGGAGTCTAAATAGAAAAAGGAGTGCATTTTCATGCATTCTGGGCGACACAGTCAAAATTTAATCTCCACTTGATCAGACATTTCTTGCCCTCATCTCAATAGACCATCATTAGGGTCAGCAATGTATATTAAAAATAGAGTTACCGCAAACAGTTCGCCACCGGCATCTGCAGGCGGCCTGCCCCTTCCTCAGACAGCTTCCTCCTCCGTGTGAGCCCGAGTGTGTTCACCAGACTCGTCTGGAAGGAAGCAGGCTGGAAATAAAGTTAGGAAAGAAAATCCCCGGACACACCCCAAGCGAGACTGTTACAGAGGAAACGCTTCCTAAACATACATTTGCAAGGATCAGGCCGGGGCAGAAGGGTGTCCCCCACCATGGGGATGAGGGTGGGAGCCTGCCCCAGCGCAGGACTGATAAATCCAGGGAGGAAAGGCAAGAGAGCAGCCAAAATTCCAGGAAAAAATCCGTTTAGGGCTGTGTTGTTCCTCCCCCCGTCTCTCCAGCCCTCACGAGTTCGGCTCTGCAGGCCCGCAGTTTGAGGAGGCCACAATGGCGGTTCTTTGTAGGCGGTGACTCTGCCACATGCCTCCTTAGGAAGGAGCAGCTCTCTCTCTCCCTCAAGGTGTACTGACTGAGGGAAGGAAGTTAGCTGACGGCAACTCCATTTTCAGGCCGTTAGCCTTGGAGCCACCCTGGACGTCTCTCCTTCTCTCACACCTACCTTCCAGGCCTCAGGGAATCCATCTGGCTTTACCCTCAAAACATAAGCAGAACCTGACCGCTTCTCGCCATCTCCAGTGCTACCATGATTTTTAGGGCTACCGTCACCTCTTGCCTGTCTTGTAATAAATACTCCTTCTAGGTCTTCCTCGGTCCACCCTTCCTCCTCATCTGGACGCAGAAGCCAAGAGTGATCCTTTTAAAACATGAGTCAAATTGCTCCCCTGTTCTGCTCAAACCCTTCAGTGGCACCATCTCACTGAGAGTAACAACCAATGTCCTTGAAACGGGCTGCTTAACTTAAGGCTACAAAAAGGATACTTATTGCTTAAGTATCTGGGCCCAAGATTTCTCTATAATTGCCTCAGTTTGTGAGCCTGACAAAATCCCATTCCTATGTCGTGGGTAACACAGCTGAGATTATAAATAATCACCCCATTATTCAGACTTTCTGTCTGCTAGGCATTGGGTTAAGTATTTTACCTTCTTTATCTCGTGCTACCAACCTCCTTATAAATGGGAGGCATTTAGGACTTAATGACAGGCGGAACTTTCTGCAAGTGTAGGGTGGCAGCTGTCCGTTCCTCAGCTTTAGAGGAACCGGTGTGGTGTACAGTAGAAAGAACACGAGCCTCAGGTTGAAATCCCAGCTCCACCAACTTGGGGCCAGAAGGATCCTGGACGAGTCATTTCCCCTCCCTGCTAAGTGTTTCTTTAAAGGCATAAACAGCCACCATGCTGCCTGGCACACTTCTTGGCACTTGAAAAACGTTCTCTCCCTTTTCCCTGTTCACCAGCTCTGAGCGAAACTGAGAAGTGAGCTGAGTTTGCCTTTAGCAAGATTCCCTCAAACCTACTCATAAAAGGGCCACACTTCAGGACAACCAAGGATCCGTTGATTTTAAAGGAATTAAAAACTTTAAGAGGTAGAAGCTGATGCTTCCCATCAAGGAATTGGTGGGGACAGACGGCCTTCCCAAGGTCCCTCAAATTCATGCCATGTGGGCAACCGCCAGTGTCCTCTTTGGGTTCCACGCGGCGATGCTGGCCTGCCCGCCCGCACACGCCTCCTGAGGAGCCACCTCGTCCTTCCAAGGACTCGCCCCAGGACCAGTCCTCCACAGTCCTGCACTGGCCATGTCACTAAAACTCGGAGTTTCCTGTTGCTCTCTAGCTCCCTGGCTACAGGGTCCATAAACATCAGGAAAGCTTTGATGGCAGCCTAGAGACCATCTCCACAATCCTGTCCACTCACTCGCTCCCCGCTGGTTTACCTGACAAACGCTGTCGACCATTCACACCACGCGCGAGGTCCTGGGGACAGAGGAGGAATGGGATCACGTCCCAGCCTTCAGGAAGGTGTCCATCCAAAGCCAGCTCCCCTGAGCGTGGTGTGTGTGCCTCTGGTGCTAGTGAGGTCATTTTTGGTAGCACAGCCGCCTGGGTATTTATCTTAATACACATGAGAAAAAATAGATAACTAGCCCTTCTCACTCATGATTGCTGGGATATTATTTTTCAGGGTTAGTAAACAAAAAATGAGTTGAATCAAAGAAAGAGATTAAGAAAATAATCTATAGGTGATGCATGAATATGGCAGACATTGTACATGAAATGCTGGACATCAGTGTAAAGTAAGAGACGCGTGGACATCCAGAATCAGAGCGGCCCAGGCTGGGCCGACTGTTCTCGGGACAAACATGCCGGGTGGCAGGAGCGAGGGCAGCCAGCGCTGTTGGGGCGGGGGGAGGGGGGCAACGGAGGTGGGAGTCCAGGTGGACCAGCTTCTCCAGGAGCCACAGTTTGAAAAAAAGTGATTTTTCCAGATAAAAATGGGAGAAAAGGTGCCCCAGCTAAGTGAGTGAGGAGGCTGAGGCCCTAAGATGGTGGATCGTCTGTCGGAGGCCAACCAGCCAGGAGAGGGACTGGAAGCCAGGGCGGCCGCACCCTCAGGCCGTGTGGAGCAGTGGTAGGAGCTCGGGCTTTAGAGCTGGAAGGAGTGGGGGTCCGAGTCTCAGCTCCCCGTTTACTACTTGTGAGGCTTTCGAGAAGTCTTGGTTTCTTGGGTCTGAAACGGGAATAATCATAGCACCTCCCTCCTGGGGTTTTGTTGTGAACATCACATGTGATAATGCATCTAAAGGGGATTCGCACCACGCGGCACATGGTACGTGTTCAACAAACGGGGGGGTCCTCCTTACTAACACTCGGTACTTCCCATCCCACTGCATCCCCTCACCTCCAGGGCGAATTATTTCGCCTGACTTTGGTATATTGCAATGCCCGGCACATAAGAAGGTACAACAAATATCGGTTGATTTGTGGAACGAATAAGTGATTGAATGAATAAATATTTTGTTACACACTAAATTAACTGGGTAGTGCAAATATTCCCCTTTCCTTTGTACTACTTGAGAATAGACTCTAAAAATAGAAAAAAAGATGCATTGTAAAGCCTCTATATTGTGATAATCTGTGCAAATTTCAAAGGTTACCAATTCTTCTAAGAACCTAAAAACCCTGTATGGCAGAACTATAGGAACAGTGAAAGGATCAGTGGTTGCCCCGGTTCTGGGGTGGGGGAAGGGAGGAATGAGCAGGCAGAGCACAGGGCATTTTAGGGCCATGAAGCTGTTCTGTATGAGACGGGACATATGCATTCGTCAAAACCCACAGAAGGTACAACACAAGAGTAAACCCTAACGTATCCATGGACTTTAGTTAATAATAACGTATCATTATTGATTCATCCATTGCAACAGATAAACCACACTAATGCAAGATGCTCATAATAAGAGAAACTCGGGGGGGGGGTATGGGAACTCTGCATTTTCTGTACAACTTTTCCACAAACCTAAAACTGTTCTAAAAAGTCAAGTGTATTTAAAAACAAAAGCAAACAGACAGAAGCCCTCTAGGGACCAGGAGGGATCAAACTGGAAGATGACACTTGGACTCCACTGAGGCACAGGGAGGAATCCAGGTGCAGGATGGCTCAGAAATGAAAGAGGAGGGTTGGTCCCCACTGTGGTCAATGATGGAAACTTACCCATGAAATCTGAGAAGCAACGAAAAGATGTGCGCACACAACTGAGAGGTGAGCCAAGGATGCTGTACTTTACGTACTGGAGAAATTATTCAAGGACAAGCCACCTTCACGTGCAGATCACGTCCGGCATCATGCCAAGGTGAGCAAGACCTTGTGATGGAGCCCTTCCCACAGGGGCGGGCAGAGATGGACCCCTTGGAATGGGTAGTTCCAAGTCCTCAGGGGCCTGAATCAGAGCAAGGCCCCCCTCTCCATAGTGGAAGGCCCCCTCTTTTGGAATGGAGGCTCCTCGAAGGTGGGGAGTGGACCCCCTTCCTATCAGATGTGTTTGAAGCCCTCAGCTGGGCTGGATTACGACGCAGAACCGCGTAGCCAAGAAGAGCCTTCCTGCCCTTCTGCCTTCTCAGTTCAGTCCTGCTTCTCCTTTTCTTGCCGGGACATCGCCTCTTCAGGTACACTGGCGCCACGCTTTGCCTCTCTGAGCCTACACATTCACTGACAGTCACCCTGCCCCCACTTATTTCCTTTTTAATCACACTATATACTCTACACATATGCACTACATGTAAATATAGCGAAATGCATACATCTTAATTGCACAGTTTGCTCAGTTTTGACAACTGCATACACTCATGGGACCCACACCCCTATGAAGATATGGGACACTTCCATCACCCCAGAAAGTCCCCTTGAGCTCCTGTCCCAATTAGTCCCCTTCTCCTGCAGAAACAACCACAACTGTGATTTCTCTCAACATATATTAGTTTTTCCTTCTCAACTTTGTCTGCTCACCAGGAAAACTCCTTATTCCTCCTTCAAAACCCAGTCAGCTCTTACCACCAGAACTTATCACTTCCTTCTCGGGGTGCCCTCAGCAACTGGAATACTTTTCTTAAGTGCCTCTCCCCGACTAGACAGTGCACTCACGAGCAATCGCGTCCGCGCGTCTCATTCACCGTCTCCAACCGAGCCTACAACACAGTGGCCAGCCAACAAATGCTCTTTGATGAGTGAATGATGAGCAATATCTGCCAGAAGAACATCTTTCTTTGTTTTTGCCTTGGTTAAAACCCTAATTCCCACACTGTTTGTTTTTTGTTTCTGCATTTTTTTAAGTTATAAAACCAATGCAAGCTCACCTAGAAGGATGTAAGGCAAATAGTGGGGTCTCACCCCCTGGATCGACCACTATCAGTATTTCCTCTTGTATCTTTCAGAGATGTCTGCGCATTTCTCTTTTTACACGTCTTTACACTCTACATACCTTCTTAAAACTTTTTTTCACATAAAAATATGTAATAACTACAATAATAATATTTAGAACACACAGTCTCTACTCTGCCCATCTAGTCTAAGCACTTCATATATATTAACTATTCCTCACGATAGTTCTTTAAGGTAGGTACAATTATTATAGGTTTCCATTTTTAATTACTAATCATTATATTTTATTTTTATTTACTACTGAAGTTTATTATTGTACAGATGAGAAAACTGAGACACAGATTAAGTAACTTGCTCAAAGTCACACATCTTGGAAATTATTTCATATTTCTCCATATATATCAACCTTATTCTTTTTAATAGCTGCATAGTATTCCATTGCATGGTTGTACTATGATTTACCTAAATATTTAACTATTTCCAGTTTTTAGCAGTTACAAACTAGGCTACAATAAATTTCTTTACACATATATTGTTGCTTTCTTGTGGGAATACATTCATCCTGGCAGGGAACCAGGCCAGGTGTGTGCCTCTCACACCTTGATAGTTATTGCTAATCCCCATCTAAAGAGATCAGGTCAACTCACACACACACCTCACATGGGAACGCCTCCTCCCCATGCTCTCTCTAATTGCAGCATCATTAAACTGTAACAGTTTTACCTCTTCGATAAGTATGGTGTATCTTTGTTGTTTTGATCTGCCTTTTATAGAACAGGAGTGAGGTTGAGCATCTTTTCCATACGTTTGCTGAGCATTTTGTTTTTTCTATGTTTTTCATGTTTTTATGTGTCTCCTTTCTTCTGCTGGGTTATTAGCCTTCTTATTGATTTGTAAAGGCTCTTTGTATATTGCACCATTAGCCCTTTGTCTGTCATATGTGAAGCAAACATTTTGGCCATGTTATCATTATTTATGGTATTTTTTATGATACAAAGTTCTTAATCAATTTATCAGTCTTTTTTTTTTTTTTTTTTGGTGAGGAAGAGTGTCCCTGAGCTAACATCTGTGCCGATCTTCCTCTATCTTGTATGTGGGATGCCACCATAGCGTGGCTTGATGAGCAGTGAACCCTAGGCCACCGAAACAGAGCGTGAGTTTAACCACCACGCCACTAGGCCGGCCCCTATCAGTCTTTTCTTTTAAGACTTTTGAACTTGGCTCCATTTGGAAATTCCACTGTAAAATTCCAGGCCTCTGTCACCGTCCTTTCCTCATTAGCCAGAGAACTTCTGACACGGACACCACATAACTTTTCACAGGGAGTCTATGTTGCAACTAAAACCAGCAACCAAGGTACATTAATCATTTGGAAAGAAGGCTGGAGGTTCAGGGATGCTTCATAAGGTAGTAACTGTTGGCTGGGTTTGATGCCGCTCGCTGGGTGCTTCATGCTGACAGATAAATCCCCTTGCCTAGCGGATGGTGTCGGGTGGAAATTTTGGTAGTGTGGGACAGGCTAAAGAAGTACATAAATAACAATGCCCTGATTCCCACCTTCTGGGTTACAACGCTCGGTGGTCTAAGCAGGTGCAGCCATGTTAATACGCCGGCAGCGAGCGAGCGATGCCGCCAGCGTCAACCCCAGGCAGCAAGCGAGATGAGTAAAAACATTTCATCAGGGCACCGAGGGACCATCAGGACCCCCGGGCCCTCCGAAAGCTTTGCAAGGAGCCCAACTGCGGACATCGTGATGGGGAAGACCTGGCCTCGCCCTCGCCGAGGGGCAGGATGCACGCAGGGATTTAAATACTGATCCGAGCCCCGGTTTTGCAACTCTCATCAAAATAACGCCTGCACAGTCTTCCGTAGAACCTTGTCCCCTCAAGGACAGAGGCGAAGGTCGAGGAGAAGTGGGGACTTGCACCTGAGCTTCAAGTGTCTCCTCTGGGATCTGCTCTCTGACCCGTCCGGGGTGGGCCCGTCTTCTGTGCAACTGCTCGGATTTCTAAAACTCTTCTCCCGGCTCGGGAGACGGGAGACGAAGGTGCGCGGAGGGGAGGTCCGTGGAGGGGAGGACCGTGGATGGGAGGACCGTGGAGGGGAGGTCCGTGGAGGGGAGGACCGTGGATGGGAGGACCGTGGAGGGGAGGACCGTGGAGGGGAGGTCCGTGGAGGGGAGCACCGTGGAGGGGAGGTCTGTGGAGGGGAGGACCGTAGAGGGGAGGACCATGGAGGGGAGGACCGTGGAGGGGAGCCTCCCGTCCTCTCGTCGCCCC
>NC_060284.1:2310145-2331208 GCF_021613505.1 Equus quagga | reverse complement strand
TGGAGGGGAGGACCGTGGAGGGGAGCCTCCCGTCCTCTCGTCGCCCCCCTCCGTGACGCCGGCTCCCTTCCTTTCCTCCTTGCGTCCCTTCCACACCGGCTCACCCTAGAGAGAGAAGAAGGAATTTTTTTTAGAAATGCTGTCATAACCTCCATCAGCAGAGTCATCAGTAAAGCTGGGAGCAGGCCTCCCGGCCCCGTGCCGGGAAACACGGCCTCAGAGGTGGTCCCGGCTTTGGAGGAGGGCCGCGCAGAGGCTGCGAGGGGCCTGCGTCCCGCCACCGCCCTCGCCTCCATCACTGCTCAGCATTTCTTTAAGAAAACGCCAGTGAAAATGTAAGTCTGATGTTTAAGGACATTTTAAAGTATGCCAACACGACACTGAAATGAGTCAAGTAAAATGAAACTGGGTATTTTCATAAGTCGTGAAAATAAGGATTTTTGTGAAGAATGCTGCTTATGCAGAAAAAGGAACATATAAGACTTTGATTTATTTTTTAAAAATTCAGTTTCACAAAAATAACATTTTAAACCTTTTTCCAGTCCAAGAAAAAGAAACCTTTGGCCCATAAATACCAGAGCCATTTGACAAATATTCCTAATTGACAGTATTAAGCTTAAAAATAAAAACATATTCTATCATATTAACTTAAAAAGTAATCACATAATTAATAGGTGAAAAACAGAGAGAAAGATTGCTGAAGATTAAGATTAAGCCCTGCAGAAGCGAATGTTCTAACTAGAAATTGGTTTAATTAATAGCACATTTTACATAATGATCACAGTGTAATTGCGCTGACTAGCAGAGTGTCATTAAATATATCCGTGTGCCTTTACAACACCCTAAGGCTAAAAATAATGAGTTACATTGAAAATCAGTGTGCAACAGGTTCATAAATAACAGTTAAGCCTCTACAAGGCGAATACTTATAAATAATAAATATTTGCCTTTTGTAATTGAAGAAAAAATGACAGCCTTCTTTTTCTACTACCTTGTAGATTGCCATGTTATAAGGCTGAAAAGATTTTTCCCCTTGCTTTCTCTAGAAGGTGTTGAATAATTTATTCAAATGCTAATATTCCACGTAGTCTGACTTTGAGGAACAAATATCCCTACATAAAGAATAAATGCCAGGACGCCTGTTACCTCCCCTGCCTTACTGCACACCACGCGTCCCCCACAACTACACAGTCTATTACACCTGTCACATGAAGTTAGCGGCCAAATTTTCTTGCAGAGAACAGCATTTTTCTTTATTTAAAAATTACCCTTTCTGGGGCCGGCCTGGTGGCATAGCAGTTAAGTTTGCGCCCTCTGCTTCAGCAGTCTGGGGTTCATTTGTTCAGATCCCAGGCACAGACCTACACACCATTCATCAGCCATGCTGTGGCAGCGTCCCACATACAAAATAGAGGAAGATTGGCACAGATGTTAGCTCAGGGTGAATCTTCCTCAAGCAAAAAGAGGAAGATTGGCAACAGATGTTAGTCAGCTCAGGGCCAATCTTCCTCACCAAAAAAAAAGAAAAAGAAAAAAAAGAAAAATTACCCCTTGTCCCCAAATGTTCATCCTGCTCAGGGTTGTTTAGAGTGGCAGCTGCTCCGTGACTTCTGGAAGAAACTGAAAGATGCCTGAGAACTTCATCTCTCAGTCTTCTCCTGAGAATCAATAATCTGGTAGCAATGGATGCAGCTCCTTATCCATGTGGTCACCCTGGCACGGGCTCAGATCTGCAGAAGGTCATGTTCATGAGCCTCATCCTCTTCAGGTCCTTAGCTCCCAAATGGAGCTGCACTCCTCCTGTACCGGACAGAGAGCACGGACAGCGGCCTGGGGAGGGTCTCCGAGAGCTCCCAGAGGGGCCTCCCCGCCAGCGGCTCCTCCCCAAGGACGGCAGGAAGGAGGGCATCCCCAGGAGAACACAGTTGTGAGGGGATGAGCCGCACCAGGAAGGTGGACAGAGGTCACCCCAGCTCTCTAGGGAAGGGGACCAGGAGAAAATGCCTCCTCCAGGGTCCAAACAGCCTCAAGCATCGTCCCTCCTGACAACTCAAGAGCCCCCAGCACAGGGAGCCCTTCAAGGAGGTTGCTGCCCAGCTTCTCTTTTCACGCTGAGGACGCAGCTCCTTCTGTGGGGGGAGGCAGTGTTGCTTAGTGACGAGGAAAGGGCTCTGGCATTAGCCAGAGCTCAGTTCAAGTACTGGGTTCACTACTGGTTAGCTGTGTGACATGGGGTAAGCCACTTAACCTCTCTGAGCCTCAGTCTGTAAAGTGGGATGACAATAGTCTCTGCCCCCTAGGGTTGTTGTGAGCATTCAATGAAAAAAAAATTTTTTTTAAGATTGGCACCTGAGCTAACGTCTGTTGCCAATCATCTTCTTTTTTCTTCTTCTTCTTCTTCTCCTCCCCAAAGCCCCGCACTACATAGCTGTGTATTCTAATTGTGGCATGTGGGACGCCGCCTCATCATGGCCCAATGAGCAGTGCCATGTCTGCGCCCAGGATCCCAACCGGGGAAACCCTGGGCTGCCCAAGCGGAGCGTGCGAACTTAACCACTCTGCCCCTGGACTGCCCCGAAAAAAATTTTTAAGTTTGTGAACTCTTCGCGTGGGGCCTCCCAGTTAGCAATAGCTGAAGATGTGGTAATCATTGCAAATCAAAGCAAATCGCATGGCTCCCGGATTGAAGCCTGCCGTGAAGTCCGGGGGCTCAGGGCGCCTCAGGGCCAGGACCCTTACCCTGCACGCCCTGGCCCCCAGCGTCATCCCACCCGCTCACGCCCTCCTGCTCTGTGCTCCAGGACTCCTCAGCTCTTTCAGACAGGCCATGCTCCCTCTGGCCCCAGGGCCTTTGCAAACGCCTCTGCCTGGAACTCTCTTCTTCCCTACTTGTCCTAGTTAGCTCCCCAGACCTCAGCTCAAATGAGGCTTCCTCAGGGATGTCTCACACTAGCTCAGATTTCTCCCTCTCACGGCTCCCTCTACTGTCCCTTCACAGGTTTAGTCATCACTTGAAGTGGGACGTTTGTGTGGTTATTTGATAAGTGACTTTCCATTAGTAAACCGTGCGTCCTACGAGGGCAGGGGCCGTGGGCGTGTGGGGCCCATCACAGCCGTGCGCGGAACCTGGCCTGTGGCCCCAGCAAACGCCTGCAGTGGATGCAGGAAGGAAGGACTCATCGTTCACTGGCCCCGTTTCCACGGAGGGCCCCTCACACACGAGGACAGTGCCGACTTCCTCTGGTTCACCAGCAGCTCTGCAACAGCCCGGCGCCCACCCACGAGGGAGACAAGCGCAGCGGGATGGTGCTTCCGCGGTCCCTCCACCAGCACGCCACAGGCTGCAGTAGCTTCAAATATATGTAACACACCCACACACACTCTCACATACACACACATCCTGCTTTTTCACCAATATTAAATTGTAAAAATGCTTCCATATTATTACTTAACTTCTATAAATATTTTAAACGGTGCTATGCCAGACAGAAATGCCTTCTGCTGCTACTGACAGTAGGACTTGGGCAGCTTAAACAAATAGATTATTTTTCTCACATAACAAGAAGTCTGAAGATAGGCAGTTGCTGACATTTCTTCAATTAGCTTTTTCCTCATGGTTGCAATATAACTGCTGTAGCTCCTGCCATCCCATTTACGTCCAAGTCAGGAAGAAGAAGGAAAGGATGTGCCATTCCTGTCCTTCCCATTTATCAAGAAAAGCCAAGGCCTTTGCACCCTCAGCAGACCTCCACTTACGAATCCTTGACCAGACTCTGTCTGTGACCAATGCTAGGTGCAAAGACATCCGGAAAAGTGGATATTTTGTTTTTTCAGCCTGTAGGGTTGAGGCAGGCAAGGGAAATTGGGCACTTTTCTCATCCTATCATGTTAATTCCCTTCCCTTTGATTCTCAGCTCTTTAAATAAAAATCGTGAGAACCTTCATAAGGACTCTTTCCTCCTTTTCTTCCTAGTTTGGGAAAACTGGCCGGATGGACAACAGTGGTTCTTAATCAGAGAGTTTCTTAATCAGAGATGATTTTGGCTGTCATAACGTTTATGGGGGGTGGTGCTTTTGGCTTTGGGGGGCCAGGGCCAAGGCTGGCAAACGGCCTCTGATGGACTCGAAAGCTGTACAATGAAGACCCCAAATGCCAAGAATGTCCTTTCGACTCCCATTCAGTGGCAATCATGGAAATCAGGAATCACGGAAAATCAGAAACAGGGAAGGGAGGGAGGGCGGGGGAACCCTGTCATTAGACACTGCGCAACAGAAGGCAGGCAACACTTCTCGGCGTCGGGGTACAACCCTGCACCTAGCACCTCCTTCTTCCTCAGCCACCCTCTGCACCATGTCAGCCTATGAGGACAAGATTACTTAAACTGTCCTCCTGGAGAAGTATCCCAGACAAGGAAAGGGAGCGGACCCTCACTCTTCCTGGCTTTCAGAGGGCTCCTCCCCGGGCTTTGGGACCTGCCATCGTCTGCAGTTTGCTCTCCCCTGGAGGAGGCTGGGACGGCGGAAGGGCCGGGACAGGCGCGACGCTGACCGGCAGGCTGGGGGGCACAGACCGGCCCCCTCCCTCGGCGGACCCCTGGCTGTTAGGAGCAGGGACCTGACTGTCCGGTCCGCCCATTCTCCATTCCTCACCGAGGCGTCGGTCCCAAATTGCCGAACCTCCATTCAACAGTTAAATTAAACATAACTAACTTTGTTGCTATTATTTCACAGCCGAATAACCTGATGCTCACACTCGCGGGGCGTTCAATAGGTGGGAGCGCAGACACATTTGTAAGTCTCCGCTGGTGATGAACTCCGCTGAGCTGAACTTGGGTTGCACAGGATTCCGCTCAGCCGAGACGGGGCCCCCTACCGCGCTGTGAAAATAAGCCTCACGCCGCGATTTGGACGCGCCCCCCACCCCCTCCCCGCAGGCAGGCGCCCCTCTTCCCCGCCTGCCCTGCGCAGCCGCGGCTCCGGCCCAGCCGCATCCTAACCCGAGGCGTCCGCAGACAGCCCCTCCCAGATGCGCCGAGGTGTGGAGGGTGAGGCCTCCACGTGCGCCCCTCCCGGACGGGTGACCACGTGCGGGTCGCGCGGCCTCAGACAGTCAGACTCCACGTCCACGTCCGGCAGACACGACGACAGCCCGCCGTCCCGCCTCCCACCCGCGCTGAGAGCTCAGCTGCACAAAGCATGGAAAACACGCTCGAACTGTCGGGCGCTATTCCCTTCTATTTATCTTTTCACCTCTAATTGGAGTCCTATCCTTAAAACACGACGGGAAGCACCTAAAAGCATTTGAACTGAATAGTAAATCCGTGTCTTATTCATCAAACAAGTATTGGGCGCCTTCTGTGTACCAAGCCCTGCCCCCAATACCGTGGGTGTAAAGAATGAAACTGTGTTCTGGTTTGAGATAAAGGAACAACTGGAAGACGACGAGACCCGCCCGTGGGGTGGAGACCGTCCGGGGTGTGGGAGCGCCCCGGGGCGCAGGACCCGCCGCAGACGCGGGAGCATCGCACGCGCACGGGATCGGCCCCCATCCCCGCTCGGGGACCACGCCGCGTCCCTTCCCTTGAGGGCCGGACCGCGGGGGAGAGCGCGGCTTCTATCTGGTCTGGACGCGGCGAGGCCAAGGCCCCAGTACCTCGCGCACGGGCCAGAGCCGGGAGGAGGGCGGAAAAGCAGGCCCGCCTGTTTGAAAATTATCTGAAATCATCTTAGATCATGTTAATTATGAGTCACCAAGAACCACGCAAAGTATCTTTTAAACAGGGGGCGCGGAGGTCATGTAAGCTATGCAGTGTCTCGCTGAACCCCAAGCGGAAACTGCGGGTGGGTCTCCCGAGGGACAGAACTAAGTTCCAGAAAGCTCCACACACCAGGCGGATCCCCTCCCCTCTCCGGCGGCTCCGTTGTCCTCACCCTCTCTGTTTGCACCGGTCTCTCTCCTCAGACCCAGCTTTCCTTGCTCCTCCGCGAACCAGGCAGGAGATGCGCCCCACCCCTCCTCACCTGGTTCAGGCAACCCCAGGAGAGGACGGGCCTCTGAACCCCAACCCCAGAGTCCTGGAGGAGGCCATCTGATGGGCCCAGATTGGGTTAACTGCCTGCGCTCTGAACGGTGGGCTACACACGGAGAACAGCCCGGAAAGGGCTGGGGGACACCTGCCAGTCGCCCCTGAGCCAGGTGATCACGGCCAGCCTCAACAGCCCTGCTGACAGCATCCCCTCGATGCGATGGGATGAAAATGGCACCTCACCTCTGCGCTTGCTCCCCCCAGCCACTACCTCAGTGCCGTCGTGAGAAAAACAGTCCAATCCCAGCCAGAAGGACGTTCCACAGATGCCTGACCAGTACTCCTCAGAACTGCCAAGTTCATCCAAACCGGTACAGTCTGAGAAACTGTCACGGTCAAGAAAGCTGAGGACACCACTAAACGGAATGTGGGATCCTGGATGGGCCGGTGGGACAGAAAAAGGACTTCGGTGAAGACAAAGGAACTAAAGTAGAGACTTTAGTTAATAAGAACATGTCAATATCGGTTCATTAATTGTAACAAATGCACCACACTGACATAAGATGTTGATAATAGGGTAACTGGGTGTGGGTTATATGGGAACTTTGTGCCATCTTTGCAATTGTTCCATAAATCTAAAACTCTTTTAAAATAAAAAGTTCATTAAAACACGGTATTGCATGCTTATGCTGTGCCACAGACCCTGCTAGATGCTTCAAAGGCTGCAATGACTAAACCAAAAGGTCCTTCCCAGATTCTCCTGTCCCCTCACCCATCTCCCATGACAGAAGCCACAAGCCCTGTGAGACAAGGGAAGACGCCAAGGCCCAGCGCAGTCTGCACACAGGAGGCTGTCCCGAAACGCTTGCTGATGTGAAGCCGCAGTGATCACCCACAGGGAGGCCCCACCTCACGCTCAGAGACGCCGCCCGCCTCGTCCCAGTGTGGGTCAACGGCAGCCGCCCTGCACAGCAAAGAGGCCGGTTTGCTCTCTCTTCTTCTGAGTGAGGTCGCTAGTCCCTTCCCGGGCTGCCACCATCACTCTGAGGTCCCCCTGGGCCATGCCGACAGGTTCATTCTGGTCCTGGCCTGGCAGCTCCAAGTGGCACCAGGCCTCAGTGTTGTATGCCCTTTGGGGACCCTCCTTGCTTCTCTCAGGAGAGACTCACACAGCCTTTCAAAGGACAAGGGCCTCTTGTCATGATTAACCTTTGGAATGGGCACTAAAAATAACTTTCCGTTCACTTTAGTAGTTCCGGTTTTAAGGAGAAAGACAGGCAGTGCGGTTTCTTCGAGCATTTTCTTTTCCAAAGCGGTGGAGAGGGACAGAAGACCCGGAGTTTCTGGCCATCGAGCTGACACTTGGACGTTTTACCCTTTTCTGCCTCCTTTGTTCTTCCTGCCACTGTCTCCATGCAAAGTCGTTTGTACCTTAGGAACTGAATATTAGCTGATGAACTAACCCCTCCAGGGAGAATACCGTTAACTCATCAGGCCGCTTCATTCCCTTTCTTAAAAAACTGCCCTGGAACATCTTTTGTTTTATTAAATGACTGAATTCTGCACTGTGGTTTGCAGAGTCTTCACGAACTTGGGAATTTAAGATGTTCCCAGTGGCTTATTCTCAGCCCTTCACAAAGAAAACATACCGCCCCTCACGGCTATGCCAGAGTGTTCTCCTAAAAAGGGACCACGCCGAGCCCTGTTGACAGGGGACGTAAATGTCACTCCCCGTGGGAGAGCTGAAGCAGCCCTGTCGCCACCTGCGCTCCTGTGGGATGGAGAGCCAGGCGGCCTCTCCACCAACACCCCATTCACGTAATTGGGACCAGGAGGCTGAGCGATTCCACACTCAGGCATTGGGACCCTTCCCCAAGCCGAGGCCCCGTTTTCACTCTGGTTCTATCAGCACACACGTGTCCCCCTAACTCTGAGCCTCTGTAGGGGCCCCCATCCGCCCATGTCCGCCTCACCCACAGCGCACACAGCTCTGCAGAGTAGCCGTGAGCACGTGCACTAGACAGAAAGGCCAGGACAGAGGCCGCACAGTGACCGTGCAGAGACCCTCCTGAGCCATTGCTGCTGCTGCTGCTGCCACCGCGGACCACCCTGGCGCTCAGACAGGTGGGGGTGAAGAAGAACATCTCCCCGTCTGCTCACTCTGCCCGGGCCTGAGAGAATCCCCAGTCTCACGTCTCTATTTCAGACTGCATATGGCGGCGATATTGGCTTTTCCCCACCTCAGCCTAACCATGACTAAACAGGTTGATGAATGTCATGCATCTTATCATCATACGTGCATAGTTTTAAATATAATTCACGTTTGATCTGCACCCTTGTGCAGTGGCGAATGAAAACAGTTAAGATTTCTTCCACTGTCTGCCTTTAAATGTATTAAACAGCCCTGCTGTCAATAGATTATATTCTTGTACAATGATAATAGCCCCCAAAACTAAGAGGCCTTGTCAGGAATTGCAGTTGTCACAGTTTGATGGGAATGATTTTACTTGGGGTCCGTCTGCCGCGCAATCATCTCATAATCTGGATATACATCACAGCGTGACATGTAAATTTCCTGCTACTCTGCTTTCATTTCCAGAGGCAGCAATCAAATGAAAACCACTCAACCTCACCCAAATGTATAAATAATTTTCATTCAAACATATTAACAGTCAAAATATGAGAATTTATCACAGAGTGCTAGGCCTTTTAAGAAGCAATAAAGACTTTACTTTTTAAGCATATTTCTCCTTGGAAAAGTAAGACGAACAGTAACTCGCAATTTCAAAATCGCATTTGAAAGTCCACATGGAAACCACCTCATCTGCAAACCTAAGGGATGTGGGTGCTTTGCCATGGGTTTGACGCTTGGAGGAAAAGTCATGAGGGAAACATTGTGTAATAGAGCTGCGTGTGGATTAATAATCACCCGCGTGAAAATACCAATGTCTAAAAATGCTGATTTATTTTGCCTTCGCTGAACGTCGCTCTTGTGCTGCACAGTCAATAGTGGATTGCTTTCTCTAAAATACAGACACCTGATCCAGCAGCCGCTTGGATATCCCAACCATGACACTCTTTTCCTGATAAACATGAGATTTTAATTGAAAGCAATCTCCTTGAGCAAAAAAAAAGCCCATCGAATTGCAGCCTGGGCATGGCCGACTCTCGCCCACTGCGCGCTGGGTTCCAGCCACAAGAGCTCTCAGTCACCGGGGAAGGGACAGGCATATTCACAACTGAACGAGAGAAATACTTGTCTTTGGTGCTCGGTTATGAAGTTAAATGAGAGCAGGTGCTGGCTCGCTCCTTGGCCTGGTTCGAGGTGAGTGTGGGGATGGCCGTGGGGAGCTCATTTGAGAGAGGACAAGAGCCACGGAGTGCTCACCACCGGAGCCTGAGGACTCACGAAGGCCTGCCAGGTTCCCCCGGGAAGGCGCTTCGAGGCTAACCCTTCACATGTGGACTTTGCGCCTGGCCGGACGAGGTGCTAAAAGACATCACTTGACCCATGAGACACCATGTTGACAAGAGTTTATTAGCTGTGGAACAAAACCCCAAAAGGAATATCAGACTCTGATGCATTTAATTCAATAACCAATCCACTCAGATTTCCAAAAGGCACTTTCCACATTTCAGAGACACTGGCACTTTGTCTCTGGGTAGAAGACCAATCGCAAGAGTCGTGGCACACCCACCAGGGCAGGTGAAGAGCAGAGGGCTGGGGCGGGGGCGCAGATGGGAAGGTGGGTGGAGGACTGACGGAAATCTACTTTACCATTGGTGCCAGTGCCTAAAGATTTTGCTGCCTCACCTTAAATTTTTATACCCTTTTCTTCTCCCCCACTGCCCCCACTATGTGCAAAAACTGCTAAGATGACAGTTTTTCCCATTTCCCCGGTAAGTGTGTCTGCAGAAGTAGAAGTGCCATAACCCGGGGTACAGCAAGCTCAGCCATTTGAAATAAAACTTTGCAGTACTAATGTTTTTGTAACTGCTTTCATATTGTAATGATATTTTTCCAAGCACTGGTTTTATTTGATCTTAAATAC
The DNA here is from genome assembly GCF_021613505.1 of Equus quagga. Classification (NCBI taxonomy): domain Eukaryota; kingdom Metazoa; phylum Chordata; class Mammalia; order Perissodactyla; family Equidae; genus Equus; species Equus quagga. The sequence goes on along the minus strand of NC_060284.1, from coordinate 2,321,130 downwards.
CTTTTTGGGAAAGTCCAGTGAGCTGACTCTAATAAAATCATGCTATTGAAAAAAGGTTTAAGTAGAATGTTCAGAATAAATTACAAAACTGCATGCAAGAATACCAGCTAGCGCTGCAATAAAAAGCTGAAAATGAGTATTCTTGCAATATATTTTAAAGAAGTAGTATACTTTTTTTGTCCATTTTTTTTCATTGAATGTTTCATAACAGAATGCCTCCATGTCGTGAAAGGAGGGGAATGCATACCAAATGAACAAACTGCGGGAAAAATTGCATTTAAGGAAAAAAAAATCTTGACTTTTGGGGGAGTATAGAATATATTTCATCTCATTTTCAATAACCGTTGGAAGATAATAGGAAATGTAATTTCTTTCCATTTGCTGTGCCAAAATACTTAAATTACATCATACTTATCCTGTCATATTTTTCCCCCAACATATTCAGGACTCTTTAATGGATTTCGCATTCCTTACGTTTGCATTAAGGAATGGATCTGCTTTAAGAGACGAGGCACCCAGCAGGAGGGGCCTCAGGGAAACCGTGGGACGGCCTGAGTGCAGGATACAGGCAGTGGTACCTCTGACTTCCTACAGCAAAGCAGAAGTAAGATGCCCATGAGGATGGAGGTGTCCTCCTAATTACTCCTGAGATCCTAGCTCCAAAAGAAACCATGAGCCCTCCCTCCCAAGAGGACCGCCTCACAAAAATCGGTGCTGAAAGAGCAAAAGACTGCACGTGGTAAATCACCCCTATGGAGCCAGATATGGTCACCCCCTCCCCTTATCTATCGGGGTACATTCCAAGGCCCCCTGTGGATGCTGGAAGCTCGGGGAGTGCCGACCCTGTCTAGGCTGTGGGTCCTATGCACACAGACCTATGAGAAAGTTTCATTCACAAATTAGGCACAGTAGGAGATTAACAACAACAATTTCTCTTTGGCATAGGTGAATCGCTATGACCCTACTCTTGTGCTTTGGGCCATCATTAAGTAAAATAGGGGTTCCTAGAACCCAAGCACTGTGATACCCATCAGTCGATCTGATAACCCAGACAGCTACTAAGTGACTCACAGGCAGGTGGCGTATACGGTGAGGATCCGAGGGACAAGGGGATGAGTCACGTCCCCAGTGGGACAGCGGGAGACTTCATCATGGTACTCAGGACAGTGAGCAATGTAAAACTTATGAATTGTTTGTTTCTGGAATTTTCCATTTAATATTTTCGGACAGCCATTGACCGTGGGTAACTAGACCACAGAAAGCGAAACCGCAGATAAGGGGGGATGACTGGACCTGCCATTTGAGAGTCCACGTGTCCTGGGCACTGATTCCAGCATGAGCTGCAGGTTCTATATGGGACGATATTTCTGTAAATCAAATTCACTCATAAATCCAAACTCACTTCTCCTGCCTCCGAGTAAAACAAAAGCGATCATTCTCATCCCATGGAGAGACACTGGGACAAAGCAAAGGCGGCCACAGCATAACGGACACAGTCTAGAATATGACGGACACTGCGGGTGGTCCACCCAGCGCTCCTCCTCCCCATCCGTCTTCCTTCCTGACAAGCCTGATTTGCTCAGGAATCCACTTCTCCTACGCATAGCCGTGCACCTCAGGACAATCTGACTGCCTGCGTCTCAGGGTGGGACTGCCCGGTCACGGGCCATCCTGTTCCAGTAGGGCGTCTGACAAGAGGGCTGGGGCTCTGACCAGTGAAGTGGGAGAGAAGTCTGCTGGGGCTCCTTCAGAGAAGAGTTTTCTTGACAACCAAAGAAGTGGTGTCTTCTTTCTTCTGGGGACTCTGTTGTCTGGATGTGGCCCCTGAAAGTCTCACAGCCACCTGCTGCCAACCTTAGGTTGAACCAATACCAGCAATGGCGGAAGCAATGCTGGACTAGCTTCCGGGGGCCGCCGTAACAAAGTACCACAAGCTGGGTGACAACACAAAAATGTACTGTCTCACAGTTCTGGAGGCTGGAAGTCCAAAATCAAGGTGTCGGCAGAGCCGTGCTCTCTCTGCAGGCTCCAGGGGAGCGTCCTCCTCACCTCTTCCAGCGTCTGCAGGAGTCCTTGGTGGCCCCTGGCTTGTGGGGGCATCACTCCAGCCACATGGCTGTCTTCTCCCTGCGTGTCTTCACATTGTCTTCCCTCTGTGTGTGTCCAAATGTCCCCTTTTAAAAAGAACACCAGTCACATTGGATGACAGCCCACCCTAATGACCTCATTTTAACCTGGATATCTCTGTGAATACCCTATTTACAAATAAGATCACATTCAGAGGTACTGAGGTTAGGACTTCAACATATCTTTTTTAAGGGGAAGACACAATTCAACCCATAAATTGCCCAAACCTGGGGTGATGCAAGGTTGAATAGACCTTGATGACATCATTGAGCCTCTGAATTAACCGAGCCTCAAAGCCATCCTGCCGCGGGACTTGCTGATGCGTGAGGATCCCTTCCTACATTGTTCACACCATTTTGCACTGTTTGTTACTCGTCGCTGAACCCACTTTCGTTGATGCAACAGATGTTGGATTAAAAACAGACCTGATTCTACCACTTAATAACTATGTGTCCTTGGGAAAAATGACTTTCATTCTCTAAGAACACTTTCTGTATCTCTAAATGGAGTCAAACGTTATTTCAGAGTTGTCACAAGGATTGACGAGATAATGCATATCAACGGCATTACACAGAAAAGGTGCTCAGTAGATTGCTGTTATGCTCTTTGTAAAAACTGCTCATGTGACTTTGGAAGAATAAAAACAATACCATATAATCTAGTTTTAAAGGCCGACTGAGAACCAGTAGTTCTTGATGGTTGCTGCATTTCGAGATAAATCATTTTGCCCGTGCTCTTCCTTGGGCATCCTGCACCTGTCCAGGCCTCTTCGAGGCCTTTGTGACAGCCGCCGTCTATGAGAGGCAGTTGACTTTGGTGATTAAAAGCAGGGGCTCTTGAGTCAGACCACAGGGACACAAATCTTGGTTCTGCTACTTCCTATGTGTGATGTTGGGCAAGTTATTCAACCTCTCTGTACCTCGGCTTCTTCATCTCTAAGAAAGGGAATGATGGTGACGATGATAGTTTCTCAAAGTATTCTTGAGAGGAATCAAAAGACATGAGGTGACTGATTCCTCAAGAGTCTGGCATGGAGCGGGCACGTCAAACATACACTCTCTGTTCCTTTCAGTCTCCATTATTATCTGCCGTCATCTTGGGAGGCTGCACAGTGATCTTCAAACTTCAGTGTGCTGAGAAGGGCCTGTGATGCCTGTTGTAAACACAGATCCCAAGGACTCCCCTCCGCATCCAGAGATTCAGATCCACTGGTTGTGAGATGCACGTTTAACAAACACTGCAGGTGAAACTGGAGCACACGGCCCCTTATCACACGCTGAGAAACTCGCTACTTTTCTGAGTGGAAGTCAGGAGCCTTGGAAGGAGTCCCTCATCTTGGAGATGTTTCTCTTACCCTTCCTACTAGTCAGAAAGCTTCTGGAAGGCAAAGCCATCATTTTCTCTCTGTCTCTTTGCCTGACCACACGTCAGGTTCAGTGTCTTGCTAAATCAATTTAAAGTAACCTCAGATGGTGTGGAAACAAAAGCAGTCAGGGAGAGAAGCGGGTGGAGACCTAGGCAAGAGGAAAACAGGCTCATCTCCCCGCGTAGACATTCCAGGAGACTCTGTGGAGACAGCTGTCCTGAGCCAGCCCCAGCACCAGCTTTTGTTTCTGTGAGCCCCACGGACAGTGTGACCCCGGAGAGCGGTCACTCGGGAGCGCGGGATTCCAGGCTGGCTTCACTTTTCACACTTACACCAGCCTGGGGCACAGCTCTCTGAGCTCAAAGCAAACCTTTAGACCAGGTGCAGGAGGACAAAGGGGGAAAATCCCAAATGAGAAGCTCAGTTTGGACTTCTTATTGTTACTGGGTCACTCAACCAACCGAGCTCAGCTCTCTTAGGGGCACCTTCAACAAAGAACGTTTACAGGGTTGTTTTGTAAACTAATTAGTGTTAATACATACAGCAATATGTAGCTACTGTTTATTGAATGACTCTCTGGGCCAGATGCTTTTCAAGAATTATGTCACTAAATTCTCAAGAATTCATTCAAATAATATTTGTTGAACATCTACTATGTGCCAAATTATCAAATAAAAGCTAATAAATATGATATACTTATCAATATATATGTAACTATATAACTTATCTATATCCCACAGATGGCTATACAGAAAGGAATTTCCTAGACAGACTGGGAGGCTAATAAGTATAAAGCATTAGTGCCATGTCTGACGCATAACAAGCACGTAACAAAGGGAAGCCACTATTATTACTGTTGTTAATTATTATTAGAATGCATACTGTCATTAACAGTGGTTCTTTCTGGAAACATTCTGGGTGAATGTTTCTTCATCTTGCTTATTTGCATTTACCACATGTTCTATAATAAGCATGCGATGGTGTTGTAATAAAAAATAGAAGTTACTTACTTTAGAAGTTAGTAAGATATTTCCCCTCTGAATCCACAAATGGAAACCACACTGTCTTTAACGGCACCACCTAGTGGCTCCAACAGAGTGTGACTGAAAAAGGTCCTTTTTCTCCCACCCACCTCCTCGGACACAGTCTCAGAGACACAGCTTCCTACCAAGAGCCACAGGCCGGGTGGCTGTGACACGCTCCCTCACCCACACAGCATCCAGTGACCGGCGTGCTCGATTTCTGTGCCCTTACTGGTCTTTAGAACTCACTCTATTTTTTCATGATGAAATGATTTTATTTCTTATGGGAGTCTGATTTTGATACGTTATCTCACAGAATACAACTCAGGAATCCAGTGAGACAACACACACACAAAATGTAAATCTTCTGTTTTAGAAATGTCCTTATAGCTAAAGGTATAAAAATTACGGGAAAAGATAATTTTAATAGTACAGGAAGCATTTATTGAGGACCTGTAGTTGCCAGGCATCATGTAAGATGCTGCAATGAAAAGCTTACTAACAAACGTCCTCCTTGTCCTCAACAAGCTGTGACGTTTGATGCAAAACACTGTGACACAGCAACTCCCGCACGCACTCCTTCATTCATTCAACAGGAATTCACTGAATACTATGTCACAGGCACTGCGCTAGGCACTGGGGACACAGAAATGCATGAAATAAACAACATCCCTCCTCGAGAGCCTACAATCTAATGGGAGAGAGATACTTAATAAATAAATACGAGATACAGTTGTGATAATAAGCGCTACAAAAAATAATAAAGCAGGTCAAAGGGAGTAGAGAGTACCAGGGTTGCTGCTGATTTAGGACAGCCAATAAAAGCCTCTCCAGTGAGGAGATATTTGAGAAGAGACTGGGAAGCAGTAAGGGAGCAAGCCATAAAGATGTTGGGGGGAGCATAGTCTATGCAAAGGTCCTGAGGTGGGCATGTGCTCCCTCAGAGCAAAGCAGCAAGAAGGTCCATGTGGCTGAGCAGAGCGAGCTGGGGAGAGAGTGGTAGGTGATGAATTTGGACCAGATTCTGTAGGACCTTGTTGGTCATGCTAAACACCTTTGATTTGACTCAAGGGTTAATGGGAAGCCACTGGCAGATTTTGAACAGAGGAGTGACATGCTCTGGCTTACATTTTAAAATATCACTTAGCTGCTGAGTAGATATTAGACAGGAGGAGGACGAGAGTAGATACAAGGAAACCACGCAATAATCGAGTGAACCAATGTCTGCGAAACGACTGCACGCGTGGACAAGACATAAAAGCAGAAGAGGTGGCAGTGCTCAGTCACGTCAGGAAGCCACCAGAGGGGCTCCTCGCTGAGGTCAGGCCCAAACAGGGACTTGCTTTCTACTCTCAGGTTGGAATTTTTTGGCAAAGAGTGTTCTTCCGTCAGGAGACCCATAATATCAATGTCTCTCTTTTGTGATGTTAGTAGCTTAACAAATGCCCCGATCCATTCATTCATTAGAGAGACCAAGTGGTGATATTCTCATTCTATCTTTTCATTTATATTTATCAGCTGGAATACGTTTATAAAAAGAACCTTTCCTCCATCTTCTATTCAGTTACCCAGTTGTACAATTCACGTAGAAAAGGCAAGATACACGCTTGACTTTTTTCCCTTTATTTTTCAGAATAATGAGTTGGTTGACCAGCATCTTTCTGTGGTGACCGATTGCTTGCTCGCTTTCCCTCTCTCTCTTTCTCTCTCTCTCTCACATGTTCTCCCTCTCTCTTTCTTGTGTTCTCTTTTTCTCTCTTTCTTAGTATCGTTATGAACTTAACGATTTTTAAACAGATCTGATGGGTTCTAATCAATTGCATTGCTACGCGTATGGATGCTCAGACCATCCCATCCTTAGCCGGGAGCCTCCTCCCGTTGGCTCCTGGGCCTTTTGAGGGAAACCTGGTAGCTTTGCCAGCTTCCCTGCTGCCTGATCCAAGTGTGACTGTCCGTGTCCCTAATGGAATCAGCCATTTCCCTAAGGAGTCTTGGTTCCTTCTCGTGGGATAGGGCATTTCTGCACCACAATCTGAGCACTCAGCTCTCACTGTTTCTTTGTTGCTCATGGTTTCTAGGCCTTTTCAGTGGACAGAGTTCGAAATTTTTCTTAAAAAAATTATGATCTCATATTCCTACTTCCAATTTAAACTATAAGATTTTTTACTCCTTTCTCCTACACTGATGGTCTCAATTTTCAACAACTCCAGAAATTATAGAATTACAGTAACCCTTAATTACTAATTTGCTTTTATTCCCCCAAAATACACACAAGAATCTCGTAATTAACAATGCCTACAGTACCACCCCCAACACGATTACAGTGGGTCATTTAAGATTCTTTTTGCAGTTCTTTTTGTCCTAAGGGCATCTCACCCCAGGGATGTCCAGGCAAGTTACTGATGTTTAAAGTCTCTGGAATTGTTCACGTCATGGAGCTTTACAGTTTGTGGGGTAAGCAGACATTTAAGAAGTGATTATAAGGCAGTAAATATCACAAAAAGTACAGGGAGCAAAGCGAGGCTCCCGTCTGGAGGCTCAGGGAAGACGTCCTGACGTCCTGTGACTCTAATAATCATCCGTTTTATTCATCACACCTGACTTCCGTGTCCGGCAGTAAAAGCCCCGGGGCATAAGGACTTGCCCCCGCTGAGAACACCCACAGAGAGGAGCTTCAGACGGTGGAGGGCACTCAGGAGGGTGGAGCTCAAAAGACCCAAAGCGACAATGACATGATTCTGGGGCCTGCTCGGCAGGCGGCACTGTGTTAGATGCTTAACATACATCAGATACAATCCCCAGAATGACTCTGTCACTTCGATGATGTTATCCCACTTTAGATCAGGAATCTGAGAATGAGAGAAGGCAGGAGGCAAAGTGCAAAGTCACACAGCCGCTGAGTGGGAGGGCCAGGATTCAAATTGAGGTCTGCGATTCCAAGACCATACGCTACCCATTGCCGTGCTGAATTCGCTAGTTTATTCTCTAGAGACATGGCGCATCTGAGTATATAAACTGTGCTTTAGAAAATAAACTATGTTAGCCTAGAGCCGCGTCTCACGTGTGAGGGGTACTCATCAGAAGAACTAACACCTGGTTCACCCTTTACTGGCTACATTGATAGCCTTTTCTAACCCGATTGGTTCTCAATATTCCCAATTCACAGGAAGGAACGAAGACTCTCAAAGACATTAACCGGCCAGCTAATAAGTGACAGAGCTGGGTTTCAAACCCGAGCCTTCTGACTCCAGATTCCAAGGTGTTCCCTCTCCCGGACATCCTGCCGCTGTTACCAGACCTCAGAATGAGGGCAGAAATGAAGACATGACAAGAAAAACCAATAAGGAAAAAAGCTTAAAATTATACACCCCCCCAAATTATGATGCCACTTATCAACAAAATGTTACTTTTTGTTATGCAACTATCAAAAAAAAATAGTAAAACTTTAAAAATCTTCACTTAAAAAAATCTCCAGGTGAAAAATCTGCAAATTTCGTACCTTAACATTGTAGCGAAAAAGATACATAAAAACTGTTTTCTTTTTTATAATTTTTCTTAATTTTTCATTAAATCTAAAACTGTCCTAAAATATAAAGTCTACTTTAAAAGAGAGAGAGGACATGATCTCTCGTTGCTTAAATTCTTCACTATTCTTTGATAAATAATTTTGCCGAAAAGGAATAAAATTTACTGGCTTTTGATACGCTGGTCCTGACAGCCTTCTCCACACAGGGCAGCCCATCCTAGGTGCTGGGTCAGAGGGTCCTGGTGCAGACCTGGCTCTGCCCCTTCCTGCTTCAGTCTTCTCAGGGATGACCCCCTCAGGAAGGGCTGGAGGATGAAAGGATGCAGTGCAGGCCCAGCCCCTTCCTGGGGGGCCCAGGCACTGGGAACGTTCAGCAACTGGGGTCTGGTCTTCATTGTCGGGCTGCACTCACTACCTCTCACTGTGGTTACAGATTAAAAGTTGGAATTTGGAAGTGGGGAGATATTAAAGCAAAAACAAAAACAAAACCTTAATATTCAATCATTAGTTCATTTTCCTTAAATAACAAAAGTCACTAATTCAATTTACTTCTTACATTTTAAATATATAGGCTAAGGACGAAAACAACCCAAAGTTTAAGTGCTATTTTTATCCTGTTGCTTAAATTAAAATTTTAGATAGGAAAAAAACTTTTTTGCCCTTTTAAAAATAGAGAAAAATAGGCTGCAATGTTTTCATCTCTCTATGAAGCAGGAAACCCCCACAGCACACAGTTTCACGGACTCAGGACCATGAAATCTCCGTTCCAGAGCATCAGCTTACCCATCCAGCTGCTCTGGAGCTGTGGGTCTTTGCGAGGGCGCCTCGCGGGACCACCCAGATCCTCACTCGTCTGGGTCTGGCTCACTGGCCACCGAGCCTGTCCTTGCCCGCAGTACGTGGAGCGTCACCAGGGCAGTGCACTTAGCGACCCACAGATTTTGTTCTCTTATAGAAATACCACGCTGAATGCTACTCAAATCACTGAGCACCAATCACAAGGCTGTTTGCTATTTTTAACCAATTTTAATTGCTCTGAAAACGGGCAACACCTCTCTTTTTAAGGCGGAATGGCAGCCACCACACATGGAGCTACACGAGCTGTTGTTGCCTTTCACAGACTTCAGGGGGCGCCGTGGAGTTCAGCAGAAGGATGTAAATTATTTTAATTTTAAATTTAATAAATTGTAAGTGATGTGATAATAAGCTTTTATTTTGTGCGTTATCCAGTTTGTGGACCAAACAGACCTCGTCTTCCCTCCCTCCGCAGTCTGACTGCTGGCGTCTCAATGTTCTGCTGCTTTTAGCATCTGCCCCACGTGGAGAGTTGAGCAGCAGCTTTACAAACAGCAAGTCCATTTTCTCCTTTTAGCAGCACCATTTGGGAGAGACAATAGAAAGAAAATAATTGTTGGCCCAAACTCTTTTTTAAAACAACCTTTGTGTTTCAATTATTTCTCTCTGCCCACGTCTGAAAAGAAAAGGAGCTCCAGTTCCAGCTGCACGGAGGCCCACGGGCTCCTGCGGCCCCTGCCCGTCGCCCAGGCCGAGCGCCGGGTTCTACCGCCCCCGGCCTCCACCGCCCCTGGCCTCCACCGCAGGGCGCGGGGCAGTGCACGAGCTTCTGCAGGGCCAGCAGGCACTTCACCCTAGGGGACAGGAGGCTGCGTGTTTGGAGGTCGGGATCACTACTGTTGTGTTTTGTTTTTTCCATTCCCTTTCCAAAGACTGACCTTCTGGAGCCATGACTCAGAACCTGACACATCAACACCAGCAACTCTAGCCCCCAAATGGGTCCTCCTTGGAGATGCGATAGTTGGAGAAGTGAGGCTCCTGACACCAGCAGGGAACTTCAGGGGTCCACCCAGCACCCTGGGCCCGGATGGAGTGCTTCCAGGCAAACGGGCCTCCTGGCCTGCGGGAGGCCTCGGCCCGACACTGGCTGCCAGCTCAAGCAGCAACCACCTCTCTTAAAATACATGTGGCATAATAAAAATAGAGGGTCACTGTAAAGTTTAGTTTATTGACAAGAACAAATAACTTTAACATTTGGCTCCGGCGCTGAACCTGGGCAGACATTGCATCTGCTACATCAGTGAGCAACTAGGCGTGACCGCACTCCACTTGTGTGTGCCTCTCAGTACAGTGATTCATGCTAGGGACATGGCAGGTGTCCATTTTATAGAGTCATTCAGTCGGAAAAGGTAAATGTTCTGGGATTTTGAGCCCATTGTAATTGTCTGTGCATAGCCGATCTCTCCCCGGCCTTCCACCCTTGTCTCGACGCCATAACCCCACCGCCTCCAAGAACCGGACAATAAAATACTAGGGCCAAAAGGAAGCGCCATCGGTCGAAAAGCTGATCCACCGGCGAAGCCCCGTGCCCCTCTGAAAATCCGGGTCGTGCAACAACGCTGAGCTCAGCAGCACGAGGAGAAGGTGTTCCCGGAGCGTTTCCTGCTGTCAATAGAGACGCCGCACACTAAAACAGCAGGTTTAGTACATTAAAACACTCCTCAGTTATTAAAGATGATTCTCTTATTAAAGGAAGAGAAGTAAATGGGCAGACGGCGGTATTCTCTCATGATGCATTGTGCCGGGCTGGAAGCAAGAGCCTGCACACAGCTGCTTGCTTCAACTGTATTTGTTAAACCCATAACTCTCCCGTGCTTTCCCCTTCCTCAGCCATTCTTTTACTACTTGAAGGTTTTGAGTTGATAATATTCCCTCATAACTGCAGGTAAAATGTTATGCTAATTTCAACACATGGCCACAATATTATCTCCCAAAGGACTTCTAGACTGAAGAACCATGATTATCATAATTACCACCAGCTTTTATTCAGGCAAAGATCCAAGAACGTAGCCACCCCCCTTACACACACACACACACTCGCCCCCCACACACACTCACTCACACCACCCTTTGCATATTCGACTGTGTT